>NC_057800.1:488638078-488720009 GCF_018294505.1 Triticum aestivum
CAGTATGTATTATGGTTCGCTTCTATGCAATTAGGTAAGTTTAATGTCATATATCTATTGTTAATAAAAGTTGCAACGCAAAATTTGAGGAAACTATATGTTTATCCATGACCGAAGGATATACAATTTTACCCATGACCGTCATGAATTGATTTATAATCAGGTTTAACTTGGTTACCAATCTACATAATGGGAGATCACACGGTTCAAACAATTATGAATTCAACTGAAAGTAAAATAGGCGAAGATAAATCTCCAAATTCAAGCACGTTTACCAACTACTAAACTTAGACTTTTTTCCCTTTACTATGAAAATCTAATGGTTTTTTTACTAATAAATATAAAGAAAAATAAATCACTTGAACTTATTTTTGCGACTACATTTATTATTTATATTTCTTTTTGCACATTAATTCTTTTGTAATTGTCGACGTTCTGGGAACGGGGGTCCCCAGACTTGCCTGCCTGCGGTCCACGACGTGGCTCTGCAAGCGGGCCTGTACGGCCCATCTTCACCAACAAGGACTCAAGACCCTCGCGAGGGGCCAAGCCTCGCGAGGCGGACGACGTAAGACCTCCTCAGGAGCGGCCTCACCAGGCTGGTTCACGAGGGGCGGAGAGATCAAGGCAAGGCAAACCTCGTGAGGTTCCAATGAGGTGAGCCATGACGACCAAGGCCAGGCGGGCGCCAGCGCGCACAATGTCCTTATTTTCTCTTTGGTGCTAAGGAGGCAAGCGCAGGCAAGGAGTACCGAGGCGTCAAGCAAAGGTTTCCATATCGGTGCAACGTGACCAAGACTAGGAGGGCGCCAAGACGGAGGTCACCGTGGAGCCTAAGACGGCGTCACCACCAGAGCCTTTGGCAGGCGAAGACTACTTTTGTCAGGATAAGCTGTACTAGCTATCCCCTTTCAAATTGGTCGTTGTTGGCTCCCTTCCCGCTCAATATTTAGGAAGAGGACCAGGGCCTCTATAAATAGGACTAGCCACCACCATAGCTAGGCATCTCATCAGATCGGGGAGAGAAATGCCTACCACCCCCAAGTCCACCTAGCACAAGAACACTTCTCCGCAGGAGGCTGTTCTTCCCCGTGTACTATTCATCCTCAACCCAAGAGGCAATCCACCACCACCACACTGGAGTAGGGTATTACACCACAACGGTGGCCCGAACTAATATAAATCTTGTGTCTCGTATGTTGTGAGTTCATGTGCTTAGCCTAGAGATCGCGAAGTATTTGAGGGCATGATCAGTGAGGGAGAGATCTCTTCGCGCGCACCCCATTGCTCGAACCTTAAGGGTTTTACCGGAACTCGAAATCCGACATTTGGCGCGCCAGGTAGGGGTGCACCGGAGCTTTCCCTCTGTCGGTCAGCGCTCCACCATCTTCGCGCTCGCTCCCAACGGCTGGCGCAGCTTTTCCGGCTGGATCTGCGGGCGCCCACGGCGGCGCCTGGGGCTCCGGGCCCTTGCTCCCGCCCTGCGGCGGGTGCAGTGGCCGCCCAAGTTCAGGTCGGAGATGCCGCCCCGTTACGATGGTGCGGCGGATCTGGCGGCCTTCCTGCTGGCATACGAGGAGGCCGTTCTGGAGGCCGGGGGCGACGACAAGATCATGGCCGACTGGTTCCCAATGGCCCTCGCTGGTGTGCCACGCGCCTGGCTCCTCCATCTGCCGGAATCGTTTGTGGCCACCTGGCAGGAGCTACGCGGCCTCTTCATCACGCGCTTCGGGGAACCGGCGGCCCCCATCATCGCAACTCTTCTCGGCGGCTCGCAGGCACCACCCTCGGGCCGTCACGTCAAGCCGTTCTTCTGCCAGATCGGGGCAGCCTCCACGTGGCAGGGGCTCCCCCGGGGTGGGCGGCGCCAAAGGCCGACCTGATCTTTGACTTAGGAGATCACCCGATCAACACTGTAGGTTTGGGCGTGCTTCCGATGCTCTGCACGCCGACCATCTGCGGGGTAGCCGTCACCAAGACCCTCATCGACGGCGGCGCTGGCCTCAACATGCTCTCTGTGGAGGCCTCCAGTCTCCTCCACGTACCGCTTGAGCGGCTCCTCCCCAGCCGGTCCTTCTCCGGAGTCAGCGGCGGCTCCTCCAACCCCTTGGGGCAGATCCATCTTCACGTAACCTTCGGCATGCGCGACAACTACCGCATCGAGCTAATCGACTTCGACATCACCCACATCAGTATGCCGCACAACACCATCCTTGGGTACCCAGCGCTGGCCCAGTTCAAGGCGGCAACTCACCCTGCTTACAACCTCATGAAGATGCCAGGAAGCAAGGGCGTCCTCACTGTGACCGGAGACACCAAGGAAGCTGTGGCGGCCCTCAAGCTAGCCTTCAGGGCCACGACGGCAGCTTGCCCGGCCGACAAGGCAGAGCCCAGGGTCAAGGGGGCTGCAATGACCAAGAAGAAGCAGTTGTTTACCCAAGACAAGGCTGAAACAAAGCAGGTGTCAGTCGATGAAGACGGGTCCTCAAGAGCCACTTTATCATAGGCGTCGACCTTGCCCCCGATCAAGAAAAGGAGTTGGTGGACTTCCCGCGAGCGAACAAGGAAGTATTCGCCTGGGAGCCCAAGAAGCTAGTTGGGGTCCCGAGAGGAGTAATTGAACATCATATGAGGGTGTCAGGACCCCGATTCCAAGTCACGTTGATCTAGCCGGTAACACCTCATATCACATTGCGGCCTCACGCACGGTATCCCCACGGGTGTCGCCTTACCATGGCCCGGGACCGTTTGCGCCTTTTGGCTCACGTATATGATAGTGTCGCTAGCATCCATATGACAGAGAACCCGGGCCGACATGGCTAGTCGTGAACCCAAAGCGGCACAGACCTATGGAGACAGGCATACATGAATCACATCGAGCATGTCGGTCATCAGCATGTGAATCCGGGCTGTAGCACTGGGCTAACAGGACTCCGGGGAACCCGGGCTATAGCAGGCTAGGCAGGACTCCGGACGTCACCGCGTGACATTTCCCCCAAGGGGCAAACATAGGAACGAAGTGAAACACATGCCGGCCAGTCAAGTGTCCTGAGTAGTAGTGCTGGGCTAGCAGGACTCCGGTGAACTGGGATGTAGCGGACTACTATGGCTCGAGGAGCACTAGACTACATTTCCCCATAAGAGAGGCTGCCAAGGATAAACAACTAGATTGTTGGATCCCACACATACCAAGCATTTCAATCATACACACAATATGCTCGATATGTGCAAATACAACATGGCATCACAACAAAACTCTACAACTCAAGTACTTTATTTAAAGGCTCCAGAGAGCCATACATAACATGTTCATACAGGTAGGGGTCACATGACCCGACACTCAAGTCATACAAGCATACAAGCACATGCGGAAGCAAATAGTCTAAGTACAGACACTAGAAAGAAAGAAGGCTTCTCGAAGCATGTCTATCTACATAGGGCCCTCCATGGCCAGGATCACCACCTGGGTGGCAAGTTACTCATCGACGTCGAGGTCTACATAAAACCCATCGGAGGGGGCGGTGTTGTCGTCTGAAGACAGTAATTAAAGCAAACATGAGTACAAAGGTACTCAGCAAGTCTTACAA
The DNA here is from genome assembly GCF_018294505.1 of Triticum aestivum. Taxonomy (NCBI): domain Eukaryota; kingdom Viridiplantae; phylum Streptophyta; class Magnoliopsida; order Poales; family Poaceae; genus Triticum; species Triticum aestivum. The sequence continues at coordinate 488,641,666 of NC_057800.1, forward strand.
CAGAACCTACTATACATGCTCGTTCTCAAGAAGGTGGTGGAGTTATTGCAGCAAGCCAGCTTTGACTCTTGGCTAAGCTATCCTACGAGACACCACTAGTAAATAGTTTTCGCACACGAGTCCACTAAATCACCAACACAATACTCCACCAGGGATCCTCCCTCGTCATCCTACGAGAGGGCCATCCTCAGTACTCACACTTATCTTGAGTCTTTTAGTAGTAACCATTAACTTGTCTATGAACTATATAGGCAACTAAGTAGTCCTTTACCGTGGACGCGGCTATTCGAATAGATGATGTTAACCATGCAGGGGTGTACTTCTTCATACACGCTCTCACCACTTACCGTCGTTTACACGACATGTACTCGGCAACCTTCAAGCGGAAGCCCAACGAGGGTGTCGGCCACGGCCTACCTAAACACTCAAGTCTCTAGTCCAGGTTTATCGCCTATCCAGGTTCCATCCACAGGGAGTCCGGCCGAGGTTTCCACTTACGACCCCGAACGATGTGAACAGGGTCCCAAGACGCCTAACGGGCGCCCGGCATACCCGGCCATGGTGTATCTACCGCATCATAGCCCACCCCCAGGGTCAGCGCTACGCACGGCCGCCAACACATAACCTACAAACACCAGAAACTAGTTGCAACTCCTGGACAGAGTACTAGGGTGATTAAGAAGCTGAGAGAGTCCATTGGTTTCGGGCCCAATGTATGGTAGTAGCTGATTCTTAAATCACACATACAGATCTCAGTTCTTAGGGACGGCCTCAATGAAACAACCCACCATGTACTCCTACATGGCCTCTCATCGATACCTTTACCAAATCATGTTCAACACACCCCTCACATTACCGACATAATCATTTCACTCTAGCCCATCACCCAGATGCACCAGACCTGACTCAACTCTAAGCATAGCAGGTATAGCAAGGTAGGAAACACATACATGGCTCAATCAACTCCTACACATGCTAGTGGGTGAGGGAGTCCTGGATTAGAGGGTGTCCGGATAGCCGGAGTATACCTTCAGCCGGACTCCTGGACTATGAAGATACAAGATTGAAGACTTTGTCCCGTGTCCGGAAGGGACTTTCCTTGGCGTGGAAGGCAAGCTTGGTGATACGGATATGTCGATCTCCTACCATTGTAACCGACTCTGTGTAACCCTAACCCTCTCCGGTGTCTATATAAACCGGAGGGTTTTAGTCCGTAGGACAACAATCACAACATACAATCATACCATAGGCTAGCTTCTAGGGTTTAGCCTCTCTGATCTCGTGGTAGATCTACTCTTGTACTACCCATATCATCAATATTAATCAAGCAGGACGTAGGGTTTTACCTCCATCAAGAGCGCCCGAACCTGGGTAAAACTTCGTGTCCCTTGCCTCCTGTTACCATCCGGCCTAGACGCACAGTTCGGGACCCCCTACCCGAGATCCGCCGGTTTTGACACCGACATTGGTGCTTTCATTGAGAGTTCCTCTGTGTCGTCGCCGTTAGGCTTGATGGATCCTACTATCATCAATAGTGATGCGGTCCAGGGTGAGACTTTTCTCCCCGGACAGATCTCTGTCTTCGGCGGCTTTGCACTACGGGCTAATTTGCTTGGCCATCTGGAGCAGATTGAAAGCTATGCCCCTGGCCATTAGGTCAGATTTGGAAGTTTGAACTACACGGCCGACATCCGCGAAGACTTGATCTTCGACGGATTCGAGCCACAGCCAGGCGCGCCGCACTGTCACGATGGGCATGACCTAGCTCTGCTGTCGAACAGTATCCCGGAGGCCGCACCCGCACCAGCTCCGACCCTTAGCTCGGAGCCAATTGCGCCAATCGAGGACGGATGGCTAGACACCGCCTTAGGGGCCGCAGTCTCAACGGCGATCGAGACGAACACCAACCTCATCCTTTGCAAAGCCCGTGACTCCAAGGTGCCGGACTCTTTTCTGGACTCCGAACCTTCCGCGCCCCTGCCAATCGAATCCGATCGGGCGCCGATCATGGAGTTTACTGCTGCAAATATCTTTCAGCACTCGCCCTTTGGCGACATTATGAAATCACTAAAGTCTCTCTCTTTGTCAAGAGAGCCCTGGCCGGATTATGGCCAGCGGGATTGGGATGCGGAAGACGAAGAAATTCGACACCCACCCACCACCCACTTCGTAGTCACTGTCGATGATTTAACCGACATGCTCGACTTCGACTCTGAAGACATCGACGGTATGGACGACGATGCGGGAGGCGAAGAAGAACCACCGCCCACAGGGCGCTGGACGTCCACCTCATCATATGACATATACATGGTGGACGCACCAAAAGATGACGACGAGGAGCGAAAGGACGCACCGAAGGCTTGTTCCCTCGAGAAGCAGTCAAAGCGGCGACGCAAGTGCCGCCCCAAATCCCGCCTCGATAGAAATAATGATCACACAGACCGAGCGCTAGAGCAGGGCGAACCGCTGCCAGACAACGGCAATCCGGATAATCAAACCGAACAAACAAATTCTATCAAGGATAATAGTCCAGACGACATAACACCGGATAGGCACCCGGAGTAGCAGAATGCCTGTAAAAGGCTTGTTGCCTCCGCGAGGAGTCTTAAAAAGAAGAAGAAAAGGCTCAAGGCTGCGCAAGACACACTCCAAATCAGATGGAGTAAAATACTCAACACAGCAGCGAGGTACGGCGACAATCGCCCCTCCAAGAGCTACCCAAAGCGGAAGCTGCTACCTGAATTCGATGAGGAGGCCTCAGACCCCCCACAACCAAATATCAAAGTAGCCACCTGGCCGGATAGACGACCCCACTGCCAACACAGAGCGGCAAACAATGCCACTCACAATACAACACGCGACCCATGCGAGGGCTCGCACCCAAAGGACGGCGCAACAAGATCCATCTATGGACCACACAAGCGCGCCCCAGCATACAATGCAACACAACAAACATCCGAACAACGCGGTACACCCAGATACAGGGGTGCCGCACACCCCCTATGTTTCACCGATGAGGTGCTGGACCATGAATTTCCAGAGGGATTCAAACCCGTAAACATAGAGACATACGACGGAACAACAGACCCTGGGGTATGGATTGAGGACTATATCCTTCATATCCATATGGCTCGAGGAGATGATCTCCACGCCATCAAGTTCTTACCCCTCAAGCTCAAAGGGCCAGCTCGTCACTGGCTTAAAGGCCTCCCCGAAAGCTCCATTGGAAGTTGGGAAGAGCTCGAAGACGCCTTTCGGGCAAATTTTCAAGGGACTTATGTCCGACCTCCGGATGCGGATGATTTGAGTCATATAACTCAACAGCCCGGAGAGTCAGCCCGAAAACTTTGGAATATGTTTCTTACTAAAAAGAACCAGATTGTCGATTGTCCGGACGCCGAAGCCTTGGCAGCTTTTAAGCATAGCATCCGTGACGAATGGCTCGCCAGATACCTCGGCCAAGATAAGCTGAGAACGATGGCCGCATTAACAAGCCTCATGACCCGCTTTTGCGCGGGTGAGGACAGCTGGCTAGCCAGATGCAGCACCAGTGACCCCAGTACATCTGAAGTTAGAGATGGAAACGGGAAATCATGGCGCAACAGCAATAACAAACGCTGGAATAAAGAAGACAACACGAAGGGCACGGCAGTAAACGCCGGATTCAAAAGCTCTCGGCCAGGTCAGCAAAAGCCGCCCTCTAAAGGCACCAGGGACGAACTGTCCAGCCTAAACAAAATTCTGGACCAAGTATGTCAGATCCATAGTACCCCTGGTAAACCTGCTAATCATACCCATAGAGAATGTTGGGTCTTCAAGCAGTCCGGCAAGCTTAACGCCATACACAAGGAGGAGGATACACCAAGCGAAGACGAGGACAAGCCTCCCAAGCAAGACACCGAGGAACAAAAGAAATTCCCACCAGAAGTCAAAACAGTAAACGTGTTACACGTGATCAAGGGAAAAAACAACGCGGCACTCCCAGGAAAATATACCCAAGCGCCCGTCACCGCGAAGTCCTGCCACTGGTCGTCTCAACCGATCACTTTCGACCATCGCGATTACTCAGCAAGTATCCGGCGTGCAGGATGGGCTGCCCTTGTATTAGACCCAGTAATTGGCGGATATCACTTCACACGAGTCTTGATGGACGATGGCAGCAATCTAAACCTAATATATTAGGATACAATCCGCGGGATGGGGTTAGACCCAACAAAAATTCGCCATAGCAATACTACCTTTAAAGGAGTAATGCCAGGCCCAGGGGCTCGTTGTACGGGCTCCCTCCCATTAAAAGTTATATTCGGCTCCCCCGATAACTTCCGTCGCGAAAATTTAATCTTCCACATCGGTCCGTTCCAAAGTGGCTATCAAGCACTGCTCAGACGCGAAGCTTTTGCTCGCTTTAATGCAATACCACACTACGCCTCCCTCACACTAAGATGCCCGGCCCACGTGGCATCATTACAGTGAACGGAAATATCAAGCGATCTTTGCGCGCCGAAGAGAGTGCGGCTGCCTTGGCAGCCGCACACTAAAAATGTCCAGACCAGCGAAAGCATTCAACAGGTCGTCAAGACCTCGGACACGATTAATCAAGTCCGGCGCCGCTATTTATACAGGATAAATGGTCACACCCCTATTTGCCAATACAAGGGGCTCAACGTGCACAGACAAGTGGCATTTTTTTCTCATCTTGAATTATACATGGTTTCTTTAAAAACTATCCTTTTGCATGACAACTTTTTCACCTAAATTCCTCTCTTTTACAGACGATCATCGTGCTACACCCGTCCAGGATACAGCACAACGGAGACACAGGCGCAGACGTGCAGCAGGGACCCGCTCCAAGGATTCTTTTTAGATTAAGACCCTGCATAATCCTTTTTTACTGTCTCTTGTTGATACATATCCACCGTTGAGAAGGATGCCGACGTCTTGGCATGTGGCCACGCCAGAACAATGCACGTACCTGGACACAAGGGGCTTCTTACAAAGGCCACTATTTAGGCCCGGTTTATACAACAAAGACCGAATACCTTAGGGAGTGTTCGGCGTCGCGAGTTTGGCCCTATATGCATCAGCTCTGAATCATTGTCTTTGGTCAAATGTCGGGTTTGCCCGGCTCCTGTGTTTTGGTGCCTTACGTTCCGCTTTACTGGCTAAGGTAGCACCAGGAGAACTACTGCGATTGTGCCCTGGTTCATCCGGACGAGCACCTCGTAGAGAAAGCCAAAAACTGACTGTCATGATATAGCGTGGGACTGGTCAACCACTCGATGAGCTGTTGGAATGTTAGGATTCCTCCGCCTCAACAAAGGGTCATTTTCCGGCCAGGCATGTACTCACCCCGGGATCAGGAGAGTGCGGAGCCACCAGGGGCTATCTAGTAACCCCACTGTCAAACTCCTATGGCTAAGTGAAAGTGCTAAAGCATTATAGTCCGGTTGCCTCGCTCGCTCTGCTATCACCTCCTTAATAGGACCAAGACGCTGGGTTAAGTGTGAACGCACGTTTTTTGCGAGCACCTCCGCATTATATGCATGGGGGTTGAAGCCGACGGCTGCAATCTTTCAGGTTATACACATGTATATATAAACGGTTGCCCAGGAGACATCATATTACTTTCATGCAAAAGTATAAAAATAGCATTATAAATATTTATAAAAAGCATTTAGCTTACAACGAGAATACATATCACTCAAACATAATATTTTGTGAGCACTGGGTCTCTATCAAACGAGCACCCTCAAGAACTTCTTCAAAATAGTGCTCAGCAGCCATTCGGCCTATGGCCGAATCCCGCACTGCAACAGTGGTAGCATCCATCTCCGCCGAGTATGCTTTAACACGGGCAAAAGCCATCCGTGAGCCCTCTATGCATGCCGACCTCTTCATCGCATTAATGCGCGGCACCACATCAAGGAACTGCTGCACTAAGCTGAAATAGCTGTTCGGTTTTGGCCTTTCCGGCCATAGCTGATCCACAACAGACTTCATGGCGAGTCCGGACAACCTATTCAGTTCGGCCCATTCGGCTAACTGGTCAGTCAATGAAAGCGGACGCTCGGGAGAATGGAATTGTGTCCAAAATAGCTGGTCCACTTCACGGTCCGTCTGACCCTGGAAGTACTTGGCCGCATCGGCAGCGCTCGCCGCCAAATCCATATACACATCCTCCGAACTCCACAGCCGATCCATAGGAGCATACCGTGGATCTCCGAACTTCCTCCGTAACATAAAGGATTTCCCAGCTGCAATATCCCCGGCTTCCCGCAGCTCCTCTTTCTTCGCCCTCATAGCAGAGTGGATGTCTTTTTTCGTCGCAGTAGCCTTCTCAAGGTCCGATGCCTTCGCTAGGTTTTCTTTTTCAAGAACCTGGCAATGGTCGGCGGCGTCTTTTAATTCTATGGCCATCTTGGCCATCTTATCTTGGCTCTCGCCATGCGCGGCCTTCTCGGCTTTCAACTCTTCGGCCGCCTTCAAAGCAGCCGCATTACCAATCCTCGCGTGTTCCTTGGCTTGGGCAAGTTCTACCCGCAAGGCTTCAACAGTGGTAGTTCCATCTGCAGTCACAACATATTAAAGATACTGGCATCATGCTGCTCTTACTATGTGGCGTTTACCAGATAATAACACTTACCCTGTGCCTCGTCAAGCCTTTTGTTAACAAGCTCGATGTCGGCGTCTGCCGCATCCAGCTGCCGTTTTAAATTGGCAAACTCGCTAGTCCGGCTAGCCACCGGAGCTTCCATCACCTGCACATAGAGGCAGTATGGTTATTACCTGGGAATATGATCCGCTGTTCGTCGCCGCTCCCGACGACAACCAGAGTCTCAGGGGATACTATCTACACAGGGCACACCTAGCATGTGCAGGACTATCATACATTATCTTACGTACCTCAAAGCCTGTTGGTAGACTCATAAAAGCTTCATGCAATCCGCTTTCGGCGGACAAGATTCTCTCCATCACCGTATTCATCAGCATACGGTGTTCATATGAGATGGCCGCTCGCCCCACCAACTCCCTCAGAACATCTGATCGCACACCAGACGGTGCCGGACTCTTTTGTCTGCTCTCTTCGGGAGCCGGACACTGGGAGCTTCGGGGGTCAATGGAATTATCTTCTGGCCTCACCGGACTCAGAGAGGCCCTCCGCGACGACACTTCCGAGTCGCCCGCTTCTGGAGCGGAGAAGTCCGGAGGAGGCGTTTCGCTCTCCATCATCTCTGGAAGAAGATCCCCCGAAGACGAGCTCATTTGAGAGGGGCTAAGGCTCGAACTACAAAGATATATGCGGTGGTTATTTTCTCAGAAGAAAAAGATGGCATACCTGTACTATTAAAGTATTTCGGGTCACTTACGACTCGTTGGAGAGTTGATCCCCTTGCGGACTTTGTGCGGCAAAAGCACCCCCCGAGGTAGGACCCTCTGTGGGAGACTTCTTCTCCCATTTGGAAGCTTCGGCTTCCGGATCCTCGGGCGCAGTCCTTTTCCTCCTCCGGCCATCTTCCTTCATGGAGACGCTCGCTCCCTCGGTTAGAATGGGCAGCGTTGGGGGCCCGCGTCCACCCGTATTATCCTCCCCAGTATCTTCCTTCAAGGGCTCCGGGCAAGGTGCGACCTGGAGCATCTTTTCCAATACCGGATTGTCCAAACCCTCAGGGAGGGGGGCCGAACACCGAATCAACTTCGCCTTTGTTAGCCAGTCCTGGTCAAAAAGCAAACTCTCAAAAATAACTTCGTAACAAATAAGAGATAGTATGTTCGGCCAGAAGATTCCTTACCTGTTCGGCGGCACGGTTACTGCTCAGGCCCACGTCCTCGGTGATATCCGGACACTCTACCTGAGGTCCGAAGAATGACTTGTATATCTCCTTGTGCGTCAAGCCGAGGAAATTTTGAATGACACGCGGTCCCTCTGGATTGAACTCCCACAAGCGAAGGGACCGGCGTTTGCAAGGCCGGACTTGACGAACCAGCATAACTTGTATTACCACAACCAAACTAAAATCTCCCTCGAAGATATCTCGAATGTGGCTTTGCAGTATAGGCACGTCCTTGGCTGGACCCCAGCTTAGACCTCTGCTGATCCATGACATCAGTTGTAGTGGGGGGCCCGAGCGGAAAACAGGGGCGGCCGCCCACTTGGCACTTCTAGGAGCCGTGATGTAAAACCACTCCTGTTGCCACAATTCAGACACCTCTGGAATGGAACCTTTTGGCCATGGAGCTCCCGTCATCTTGCCTATTGAAGCACCTCCGCACGCTGCATGTTGCCCCTCGATCATCTTCGGTTTTACTTCAAAGGTCTTGAGCCACAGGCCGAAGTGAGGGGTAACACGGAGGAAGGCCTCACACACGACAATAAATGTCGTGATATGAAGAAAGGAGTCCGGAGCTAGATCATGGAAATCTAGCCCGTAATAAAACATCAAACCCCTGACGAAAGGATCCAGAGCAAGGCCTAGACCTCGGAGGAAGTGGGAGACGAACACGACGTTCTCGTTGGGTTCGGGAGAGGAGACGGCCTGCCCTCGGGCCGACAGCCGATGCGAAACCTCAGCGGTCAGATATCTGGCCTCCCTCAACTTTTTGATGTCTTCTTCCATGACGGAGGAAGGCATCCATCAGCCTTGAAGGCTAGATCAGGACATGATTGAAGGTTCGGAGCACCTGACCTGGACTTTGGGTGTTTAAGGTCGAGGTGGGGGAAGGATTCGATTGAGCACGGGAGGGAAAAAGTAAAAGCCTTGTCCCTTTATATAGAGGGTGAATATCAAGCGTCCTCTTCGTGGCCATTTGGACTTGCCTATAGTCTAGGAGTCCTAGAAACGGTTGGGTTACCCATGCCCGTATTGATGAGAATTCCGCAAATAAAGGGAACATGATCTCTGCTTTGACAAGACGTGCCAAGGAAACCGCCTCGCAAAACGCGCTGAGGTGGGGGGGGGGGCGGGGTAAAAACGATTCGAATAAAGGCTTGGCCGTAGTGTGATGTCACTCTACGGAATACGTTAGCAGATTAGATTTGTGTAAATATTATTCTCTCTACGGCAATATCTGGAAAGTTATTTTGCAGAGCCGGACACTATCCTTTGTGTTCAAAATCTTCTATGAAGTACTTGGAGGAGGAACCCGCCTTGCAATGCCGAAGACAATCTGCGCGCCGGACTCGTCGTCATTGAAGCCTGGTTCAGGGGCTACTGAGGGAGTCCTAGATTAGGGGGTGTCCGGATAGCCGGACTATACCTTCAGCCGGACTCCTGGACTATGAAGATACAAGATTGAAGACTTCGTCCCGTGTCCGGAAGGGACTTTCCTTGGCGTGGAAGGCAAGCTTGGCGATACGGATATGAAGATCTCCTACCATTGTAACTGACTCTATGTAACCCTAACCCTCTTCGGTGTCTATATAAACCGGAGGGTTTTAGTCCATAGGACAACAATCACAACATACAATCATACCATAGGCTAGCTTCTAGGGTTTAGTCTCTCTGATCTCGTGGTAGATCTACTCTTGTACTACCCATATCATCAATATTAATCAAGAAGGATGTAGGGTTTTACCTCCATCAAGAGGGCCCGAACCTGGGTAAAACTTCGTGTCCCTTGCCTCCTGTTACCTTCCGGCCTAGACGCACAGTTTGGGACCCCCTACTCGAGATCCGCCGGTTTTGACACCTAGAGTGGGTTTCATCTAGTTACTGTGGCAATGACAGGTCATGCAGAGGATAAGGGTTCAACTACCGTAGCACACAGCAGTTTGAAACGTTGTTGTCTTAATGCAGTAAATGAGAGTAGAGGCGAGAACATGGGATTGTATCGATATGATCAATGGGGTTGCATGCCTGATGGAGTGGTAGTAGGGTACTGCCCTTCAGCTGGATACTCGGAGATATCCTTGGAGGCAGAACCTACCACGAAAGACACCACAGTATATAATCAACACATGGCAATATGCAACAATATGATGCATGCTATGACATGGCAAAATGAGGTGTCCTGCCTAATGCAATGTGAAACAAGTTGAAATGGGTCCATTTGAATCAAAGATTCAAATGGAAGCTTAAGTTCTTATGCATAATAAGTGAATTAGCTTGTTTCACCTAAACAGCAAGGTTAAAGTGTTTTGTCATGCATTAAACCATTACAGATTGAAAGATTGAATTTTTCTGATCATTTTTCATATATAATTTGTTTGATTTGGAGCTATGGTTGATTTTCTATGATTTTTAGAAGTTTAGGCTATTTTCTAGAATTTCCTATATAAGAATAAATCCAGAAAAATAAATAATTGCGTCAGCACTGCGTCACTATGACATCAGCGAGTCAAAGGCACCAGCCCAGGTCAAACCTGATGGCTGGGACCCACACGTCAGTGAAACAGCTAATTAACAGGGTTAAGTTAATACTAACTAACTATTAGTGGGGCCTGGGCCCGCATGTCAGTGACCTAAACTAACTAAAATTAGTTAGTGCTAACCCTAGGTTAATTAGCAGAGGGGGCCCACTTGTCATAGACTTAGGGGAGTCAACTTGGGCCCACCCAGTCAAAGTCAACGGGTCAAACCCACCGGCGTTTAGCCGCCGGCGAGGCCAGACGCGGCGGAGGGCTTCGGAAAATGCCCACAGGTGACCATTTGCGCGAGGGAGAGGCTCTACGCATTGCTGGGAGCAAGCCGCAGCGTTTGGTGGTGGAAGTGGAGCTCGGGGAGGCCGGGAACGACGCCGGCGACGACCTTGGCGGTCGCCGGAGCTCGGGTGAAGATGAACCCAAGGCTACGGGGCACAGTGAGGCATGTGGGATGGTGTGTTGGGCTCCTGGGGATGCGGTGAGCATCTTGGACACAATGGTGTGGCCAGTGGGTGGCCGGAGCATCGTTGGCGACGAGCTCCACGGCGGCGCGTGCGGGTGAGCTACATGCGGTCGCTACGAGGCTCGAGAGGGAGGACGGAGAGGATAGGGAGGTGGCCAGGCTCATGGTGGTTGCAACGGAGCTGACGACGAGGTTGGGGACGGCCTGTTGCGGCGGTGACGGCGGAGGGGATCTCCGGCGATGGTCGACGAAGACAGTGTCGGTGGAGGCGGTGCAGGGCGTGCGAGTGCTCGGGGCTCAGCCTGCTCGACGTAGTTGGCGGAGCAAACGGACACGGTGGCGCGGCACGGGGACGATGGTGGCTACGGCTACGGCGGCAAGACGGTGGAGGCTGCGTCGGCCATGGCTTTGGGTGAGCGAGGGGGAGAGCAGGGGAAGAGTGAGGTGTCCAGGGGGTTGGGCGGCGCCGCGGAGGCGTTTCGAGGCGTCGCGCTGGCACGGGCGAGGGCAGGCAGGCAGGGAGGTGGCGTGGCGAGCTCGGCGGCGTCGTGGTGTCCCTCCTCTGCCTACTGGCAGAGGTAGGTGATGACTGGCACATGCCAGATGGGCCGGGCCAGCCAGGTAAGTGGCCTCTGGCCTTTCTCTCTCTCTCTCTCTCTCTCTCTCTCTCTCTCTTTCTAAATTGTTTTCTGTTTTCTAATTTTCTGCAACTATTGGGCTTTATTAAAAATACTAAAACGTTTCCAGAAATCCTGAAAATAATTATAGGCTCTGTTTAGATTATTTCCAACAGCCCACACTTATTTCCAGAATTATTTGAGCATTTAAAATATTTTATAGTATTTAAATGCCCAAATTCAAATACTTATGATTTAATTCAAAAAATCCAGAATGTCCTAGAAAAGAGTGCACCATTTTTTCCAGGGTTTTAGCCCAATCCAGAAATGATGAACATTTTGTGAAGGGCATTTTGGGTTCATTGAAACCAATTTTAGTAAACCCTAGTTGGTTTAAGGGGGGTGCTGGGGGTTCTGTTATCCCCATTTCATCTTTCTGGGAGAATTAAACATGATGCAAACACTCTAATGCATGAACTTGCTAGGGTGTGACAACTCACCCCCACTCAAAAGAATCTCATCCCAAGATTTAGGATCTGTTGGGAAGAAGGGGGAGGTACTTGAGTCGAAGACGATCCTCCCTTTCCCAAGTGGCTTCCTTTTCGGAATGGTGTGACCATTGAACCTTGAGAAACTTGATATTATGGCGTCGAGTGGTACGCTCGGCTTGATCAAGGATACGAAACGGGATATTCCCGATATGAGAGGTTATCTTGTAGATCTAGCGTTTCGTGGTCCACTCCACGGATAGGATCCGCGAAGCATCGCCTGAGTTGAGAAACGTGGAAGACATCGTGGACTCTGGAAAGATGCGGAGGTAGTTCCAATTGGTAGGCAACTTCTCCTCGTTTGGCAAGAATGCGAAAGGGTCCAATGTAACGAGGAGCCAATTTGCCATTGATACCAAACCGATGGGTTCCCTTTAACGGAGTAACCCGGAGGTAAGCCTTCTCGCCGACTTCATAAGTCATGAGCTTATGTTTACGATCATATTGGCTCTTTTGACGAGATTGGGCTGTTTTCAATTTCTCACGAATAACGCGAACCTGCTCTTCTGCTTCCTGAATCATATCCGGTCCAAAGAGTTGTCTTTCCCCGGTTTCTGACCAGTTAAGAGGCGTTCGACATTTTCGTCCATAAAGAACTTCGAAAGGAGCTTTGCCCAAGCTAGCTTGATAACTATTGTTATAAGAAAACTCCGCGAATGGAAGGCATTTCTCCCAACCCATTTCGAATGAGATGACAGAAGCTTGGAGCATATCTTCCAGAATTTGATTTACTCGCTCTACTTGACCACTTGATTGGGGGTGGAAAGCGGTGCTAAAAGAGAGACGAGTTCCCATAGCATTTTGGAAACTTTCCCAAAATCGAGAGGTGAAGAGACTCCCACGGTCTGATTTAATTTCCAATGGGACACCATGAAGAGACACTACTCGGGAGATGTATAAATCAGCTAGCTGGCTAGCGGTGATACTCTCACGAACAGGTAGGAAATGGGCTACTTTGGAAAGACGGTCGATCACGACGAAGATAGCATTATTCCCTCTCTTGGTCCTGGGAAACCCAGTAATGAAATCCATACTGATTTTATCCCATTTCCACTCAGGAATAGCCAAAGGTTGAAGGGTGCCAGCAGGCCATTGATGCTCTGCTTTAACACGTCGACAGACGCCGCAACTAGCAATGTATTGAGCAATTTCTCTCTTCATCCTAGTCCACCAAAACCTCTGGCATAGGTCTTGATACATTTTAGTACTACCGGGATGAATGGTGAGAGAGGATTCATGAGCTTCCTTAAGAATCAGCCGCCTCAGGTTTCGTGCCTTGGGAACCACTAAGCGGTTTCCAAAGTATATGACACCTTGATCATCAACGGAGAAACAATTTGCGACTCCTTTCTTAATGTTTCTCTTAATACAGGAGATTCCCGGATCTACCTTCTATGCCTTGATGATCTGATCCGTAAGGGTAGGTTTCGCCACCAGGGTGGATAGGAATCCTTGAGGAACAATGTGAAGGTTAAGCTTACGAAATTCCTCGTGGAGAAGTGGTTGACTTTGTTGTAACATCAGGTTGTTACAATAAGATTTATGACTTAGCGCATCGGCCATGACATTGGCTTTGCCCGGGGTGTAAGTTATTCCTAAGTCGTAATCCGAGATCAACTCGACCCAACGTCTTTGCCTAAGATTCAAATCCGGTTGGGTGAAGATATATTTCAAACTTTGGTGATCGGTGAAGATCTCGCAACGATTACCGAGAAGGTAATGTCGCCAAGTTTTGAGTGCATGGACTATAGCTGCAAGCTCTAGATCATGTGTGGGATAGTTTTCCTCATGTGGATGTAATTGCCGTGAAGCATAGGCAATTACCTGACGATCTTGCATGAGTATGCAACCTAGTCCTTGTCGCGAGGTGTCGCAATAGATAATAAAGGCCTTGGAGAAATCTGGTGGTACCAGTGCGGGAGCAGATGTCAGGCGTCTTTTCAGTTCCTGAAAGCTGAACTCACACTGTGGGGTCCACTCGAAATTTTTATCTTTCTTGAGGAGTTCAGTTAGAGGTTTAGCAACCTTGGAGAAATTCCCGATGAAGCGGCGGCAATAACTCGCTAAGCGAAGGAAGCTCCGAACTTGCTTGACCGTCTCAGGTGGAGTCCAATCAAGGATGGCTTGAACTCGCTCGGGATTGATAGCAATACCCTTACCAGAGATTACATGGCCTAGATAGGTCACTTCTGGCAACCAAAATTCACACTTGGAGAATTTGGCATAAAGGTGATGCTCTCGAAGTTTCGTCAATACCAGCCTTAGATGTTCGGCATGTTCCTCTTCATTCTTGGAGTAGATGAGTATGTCATCGAGGTATACTACGACGAATTTATCCAAATACTCCATGAATACCGAGTTCATTAACCGAGAGAAAGTGGCTTGGGCATTGGTTAAACCGAAGGACATGACGGTGTACTCATATTGGCCATAACGAGTAACAAAGGCCGTTTTGGGAATGTCCCCATTTCTGATTTTGATTTGATGGTAGCCCAACCTCAAATCCATCTTGGAAAAGACTGAGGATCCAGCGAGCTGGTCATATAGATCGTTGATCCTGGGAAGCGGATACTTGTTCTTGATAGTGACCAAGTTAACAGGTCGGTAATCTACAACCATCCGATCCTTCCATCCTTCTTCTTGACGAAGAGGACGGGGCAAGCCCAAGGAGAGGAACTAGGACGGATGAAACCCTTTTTCAAGGACTCATCGAGTTGGTTCTTAAGCTCGGCTAGTTCTAAGGGTGCCATCTTATAGGGTCTCGTAGAAATTGGAACGGTTCCTGGAACAAGGTCTATCACAAACTCGACATCCCTGTCAGGTGGAACACCTGGCAGTTCTTCTGGAAAGACATCTGGGAAGTCTCGGACTACCGGAATATCTTCAAGGTCTGGAAGGGGGTTGGCATTTAGGGAGTAAAGCTGGCGCTTGGCCACTCGAGTTAAGACATTGACTGTCTTGCTCGATGGGTGAGTAAGTTGAACGGTTCTAGTGGCACAATCAATCTTAGCATAATGAGCTGACATCCAGTCCATACCCAAGATGATGTTTATGTCCGAGGACTTGAGAGCTATTAAGGATGCAAGGAAGACAAGTCTATCGACAAGAATTTCATTCCCATGGCTTACTCTAGAAGTTTGCCATTTGGAACCCGGAGTTTGAATTACCATGGAAGTGGGCATGTCACAGAATGTCGTGTTATGCAATCGAGCATAGTTCTCAGATATGAATGAATGAGATGCTCCAGTATCGAAAAGAACAGATGTCGGATGGCAATTAACAAGGAGCGTACCAAGGACGATGTTAGGATCATCATGAGCCTCCTCAGCTGAGACATAGTTGACATGGCCACGTGCAGTGGTGGCTGGCTTGGCGTAGAATGTCTTTCCCGCTGGCTTACCACGGCCAACGGATTTTCCAGACTGATTGGGGTTGTTGTTCTGGGGACACTCTCGACTGTAGTGACCCAGCTCTCCACACTTGAAACATGTCACAACATTGGGGCGTGGAGCAGCACTAGCAGCTGGCCCACTATAGGGCTTAGACGGTGCAAACTGCTGGTTGGGGCGAGGCGCCTCAAAGGATGGCCTCGGGATGAACCTGGGTGGCAGTGCCGTGCTTGGGATCCACACCCGACGCTTCTGAGATCCAGAGCCAGATGAAGAGCCAAAATCACGAGAGTGCTTGCATGAAGCGTCATAGTCAGACTGGCCTGTCTCAGCACTGATGACTTTACTGACCAACTTCTGAAAGGAGGTGCACTCGTGCAGATGAAGATCGCGGCGAAGCTCAGGGCTAAGTCCCTTGCGGAACCTTGCCTGCTTCTTAGCGTCGGTGGATACCTCTTCAGGAGCATATCGTGCCAGATTCCCAAATTCACGACTATATGCATCCACAGTCAGTCTTCCTTGGGTGACATTGCAGAACTCCTCCCTCTTGCGATCTATGAGACCTTCCGGGATGTGATGCTCACGAAAAGCCTCACTGAATTCATCCCAAGTAGTGATTTGGCCGACCGGGCGCATAGCCTCAAAGTTTTCCCACCAAAGGCTAGCAGGGCCTTCGAGGTGATAGGCAGCATAGGTAACCTTATTAGCTTCGGCTATGTTGGCAGAACGTAGCTTGTGTGTGGTGCTGCGGAGCCAGTCATCCGCGTCGAGGGGCTCGACGGAATGATTAAACTTTGGTGGGTACAACTTGATAAAGTCATTGATTGACACCAAGTCATTTCGCTGATGGCGTGCAGTGTTCTGCATAATCCGCTCCAGCAAGCGGTTAGTCTCACGCTTGTTTCTTTCCGCCTCCAGCATAACTTCGGCCAGAGAAGGCGGGTGAGGCAGATTTTCACCCCTTGCTGCACTGGCTTCCCCCTGCTCCAGGGCAGTAGGGTTGCTACGGGTGTTGACCATCCTAGGAGAAAACAAGACAACGGTTAGATAAGGATGGCACAAACTTAGCAAGGAAGTGCAGAATGTAATGGATAACATGGAATGCTAAGATGTTCATTGCACGACATGGTAATATAGAAACTGCCATATATATACCATTGGTCATACACACCGTACATAGTTTAGTACAAGCCCAGGCTAGAGTACAACTACGGTGAAAGACATTACATCTCATCGGAGGCATTCCAAGCTCCTATACATTATTTTTCTACACCTCCGGAGCGTGATACACAATAAGTCGTATCCCACGGGTCACACAAGACTGTGGAGAATACAACTATTACAGTACTAGTGAAACTACTACTAGCTCAGACGGCTCCGTAGTAATCCTCATAAAAGTCACCACCAAAGCCTGGAAGTGGAACATGATCATCTGGGAACAGACGGTCCTACGGAGCCTGCGGACCATAGGGGCTCGGATGTGGCCTTGGTCCCACGGGTGGTGGCAGACGGGGACCACGAGGAGGGGCGATGCCTCCTACATCGCGCCACTCCATACAATCTGGCAATCTAGACCGTACAGGGTACAGGTCCCTCAGGTCCATGTATCCTTCCTATACCGCAGGTGCAAACCGAGTCAAAGTGGCCCAGTGATCACCACGAGAGTTGAAAAGCTCCATACGCAAGGCCCGATTTTCGCGGTCCTTATCCTCGAGCATCTCGGCAGTGGTGCGGAGTAGTGACTCCTCATGTGTAGAGTCATAGTACAAAGCCTGATAGTACCCCTGTGCTCCAGGAAGTGAGGCTAGCATGTAACGGAAATCAGTGTTCTGAAGCAAGGCAGTCCTGGCTCGAATGATAGTCATCATTGAATAGGCTGCATCCTGCACAGGCATCTCAATAGTGACCCCAAGTCCATAGGAACAGTGAAGGGGCTCAGTGGCTCTAGGATAAGAGGGATATATCCTGACGGTACAAAGGTACTGGCTCTGGTTGAAGTCTCTGAACTGCTCCTCGATGGTATATTCCGGATACCACCGATAACCTGACTCAACCATCACTTGAACCAACATGGCCGTGTGGCCGGGAACATCGAGGCACCGGGTCAGACGAACCACTTGGTTCTGCGAACGGGTGGCCATCTGAAAGCACAGAATAATGCAAAGGCATTAGAATTTTCTAGGGGAAATCGGACAACATAACGGCTGTAAATGCTCAGAAAAAGATTTGAGACATCCACAGCAGTTTGCAATACCACTCAACAACATCATATCAAGGTTCTGATTCAACTGACAACATACTAAAAGTAGTAGAAACTGTACTGAGGCTTGTAACAACAATCCTATAAGCTACTACAGATTAGTAACACGTGAACCTGATAGAAGAAGAGAGCCTAGTCCTTAACCCACGTAGAATGAGAAGAGAATGACTCAGATAAGAGGGCATAAGGTAAAGGAGTAAAAGAGCCTTACGTTCCCTCCCACAATCAATTCCCCTACATATAACTAAAGCATTTCTAGACTCGACATCGACCAGTTTGGCTCAACGAACCTACAGGCAGTCCAGCCCTGATGCCAACGCTGTCAGGACCCCGATTCCAAGTCACATTGATCTAGCCGGTAACACCTCATATCACATTGCGGCCTCACGCACGGTATCCCCACGGGTGTCGCCTTACCATGGCCCGGGACCGTTTGCGCCTTTTGGCTCACGTATATGATAGTGTCGCTAGCATCCATATGATAGAGAACCCGGGCCGACATGGCTAGTCGTGAACCCAAAGCGGCACAGACCTATGGAGACAGGCATACATGAATCACATCGAGCATGTCGGTCATCCGCGTGTGAATCCGGGCTGTAGCACTGGGCTAACAGGACTCCGGGGAACCCGGGCTGTAGTAGGCTAGGCAGGACTCCGGATGTCACCACGTGACATTTCCCCCAAGGGACAGACATAGGAACGAAGTGAAACACATGCCGGCCAGTCAAGTGTCCTGAGCAGTAGTGTTGGGCTAGCAGGACTCCGGTGAACCGGGCTGTAGCGGACTACTATGGCTCGAGGAGCATTAGACTACATTTCCCCATAAGAGAGGCTGGCAAGGATAAACAACTAGATTGTCGGATCCCACACATACCAAGCATTTCAATCATACACACAATATGCTCGATATGTGCAAATACAACATGGCATCACAACAAAACTCTACAACTCAAGTACTTTATTTCAAGGCTCCAGAGAGCCATACATAACATGTTCATACAGGTAGGGGTCACATGAACCGACACTCAAGTCATACAAGCATACAAGCACATGCGGAAGCAAATAGTCTGAGTACAGACACTAGAAAGAAAGAACGCTTCTCGAAGCCTGTCTATCTACATAGGCCCCTCCATGGCCAGGATCACCACCTGGGTGGCAAGTTACTCATCGACGTCGAGGTCTACATGAAACCCATCGGAGGGGGCGGTGTTGTCGTCCAAAAACAGTAATTAAAGCAAACATGAGTACAAAGGTACTCATCAAGTCTTACAACAGAATCTACTATACGTGCTCATTCTCAAGAAGGTGGTGGAGTTATTGCAGCAAGCCAGTTTTGACTCTTGGCTAAGCTATCCTATGAGACACCACTAGTAAAATAGTTTTCGCACACGAGTCCACTAAATCACCAACACAATACTCCATCGGGGATCCTCCCTCGTCATCCTACGAGAGGGCCATCCTCGGTACTCACACTTATCTTGAGTCTTTTAGTAGTAACCATTAACTTGTCTATGAATTGTATAGGCAACCAAGTAGTCCTTTACCGCGGACGTGACTATTCGAATAGATGATGTTAACCCTGCAGGGGTGTACTTCTTCATACACGCTCTCACCACTTACCGTCGTTTACACGACATGTACTCGGCAACCTTCAAGCGGAAGCCCAACGAGGGTGTCGGCCACGACCTACCTAAACACTCAAGTCTCTAGTCCATGTTTATCGCCTATCCAGGTTCCATCCGCAGGGAGTCCGGCCGAGGTTTCCACATACGTCCCCGAACGATGTGAACAGGGCCCCGAGACGCCTAATGGGCGCCCGGCATACCCGGCCACGGTGTATCTACCGCATCATAGCCCACCCCTAGGGTCAGCGCTACGCACGACCGCCAACACATAACTTACAAACACTAGAAACTAGTTGCAACTCCTGGACAGAGTACTAGGGTGATTAATAAACCGAGAGGGTCCATTGGTTTCGGGCCCAATGTATGGTAGTAGCTGATTCTTAAATCACACATACAGATCTCAGTTCTTAGGGACGGCCTCAATGAAACAACCCACCATGTACTCCTACATGGCCTCTCATCGATACCTTTACCAAATCATGTTCAACACACCCCTCACATTACCGACATAATCATTTCACTCTAGCCCATCACCTAGATGCACCAGACCTAACTCAACTCGAAGCATAGCAGGCATAGCAAGGTAGGAAACACATACATGGCTCAATCAACTCCTACACATGCTAGTGGGTTTCATCTAGTTACTGTGGCAATGACAGGTCATGCAGAGGATAAGGGTTCAACTACCGTAGCACACAGCAGTTTGAAACGTTGTTGTCTTAATGCAGTAAATGAGAGTAGAGGCGAGAACATGGGATTGTATCGATATGATCAATGGGGTTGCATGCCTGATGGAGTGGTAGTAGGGTACTGCCCTTCAGCTGGATACTCGGAGATATCCTTGGAGGCAGAACCTACCACGAAAGACACCACAATATATAATCAACACATGGCAATATGCAACAATATGATGCATGCTATGACATGGCAAAATGAGGTGTCCTGCCTAATGCAATGTGAAACAAGTTGAAATGGGTCCATTTGAATCAAAGATTCAAATGGAAGCTTAAGTTCTTATGCATAATAAGGGTATTAGCTTGTTTCACCTAAACAGCAAGGTTAAAGTGTTTTGTCATGCATGAAACCATTACAGATGGAAAGATTGAATTTTTCTGATCATTTTTCATATATAATTTGTTTGATTTGGAGCTATGGTTGATTTTCTATGATTTTTAGAAGTTTAGGCTATTTTCTGGAATTTCCTATATAAGAATAAATCCAGAAAAATAAATAATTGCGCCAGGACTGCGTCATTGTGACGTCAGCGAGTCAAAGGCGCCAGCCCAGGTCAAACCTGATGGCTGGGACCCACACGTCAGTGAAACAGCTAATTAACAGGGTTAAGTCAATACTAACTAACTGTCAGTGGGGCCTGGGCCCGCATGTCAGTGACCTAAACTAACTAAAATTAGTTAGTGCTAACTCTAGGTTAATTAGCAGAGGGGGGCCCACTTGTCATAGACTCAGGGGAGTCAACCTGGGCCCACCCAGTCAAAGTCAACGGGTCAAACCCGCCGGCGAGGCCAGACGCGGCGGAGGGCTTCGGAAAACGCCCACAGGCGACCATTTGCGCGGCGGAGAGGCTCTATGCATTGCTGGGAGCAAGCCACAGTGTTTGGTGGTGGAAGTGGAGCTCGGGGAGGTCGGGAACGACGCCGGCGACGACCTTGGCGGTCGCCGGAGCTCGGGTGAAGATGAACCCGAGGCTACGGGGCACGGCGAGGCATGTGGGGTGGTGTGTTGGGCTCCTGGGGATGCGGTGAGCACATTGGACACAGTGGTGTGGCCAGTGGGTGGCCGGAGCATCATCGGCGATGAGCTCCGCGGTGGCGCGTGCGGGTGAGCTACATGCGGTCGCTACGGGGCTCGAGAGGGAGGACGGAGAGGATAGGGAGGTGGCCAGGCTCACGGTGGTTGCAACGGAGCTGACGATGAGGTCGGGGACGGCCTGTTGCGGCGGTGACGGCGGAGGGGATCTCTGGTGATGGTCGACGAAGACAGGGTCGGTGGAGGCAGTGCAGGGTGTGCGAGCGCGCGGGGCTCGGCCTGCTCGACGTAGTCGACAACAGCGGAGCGAACGGACACGATGGCGCGGCACGGGGACGATGGTGGCTACGGCTATGGCGGCAAGACGGCGGCGGATGCGTCGGCCATGGCTTCGGGGGAGCGAGGGGGAGAGTAGGGGGAAGAGTGAGGTGTCCAGGGGGTTGGGGCGGTGCCGCGGAGGCATTTCAAGGCGTCGCGCTGGTGCGGGCAAGGGCAGGCAGGCAGGGAGGTGGCGTGGCGAGCTCGGCGGCGTCGCGGTGTCCCTCCTCTACCTACTGGCAGAGGTAGGTGATGACTGGCACATGCCAGATGGGCCGGGCCAGCCAGGTAAGTGGCCTCTGGCCTTTCTCTCTCTCTCTCTCTCTTCTCTCTCTCTCTCTTTCTAAATTGTTTTCTGTTTTCTAATTTTCTGCAACTGTTGGGCTTTATTAAAAATACTAAAACATTTCCAGAAATCCTGAAAATAATTATAGGCTCTGTTTAGATTATTTCCAACAGCCCACACTTATTTCCAGAATTATTTGAGCATTTAAAATATTTTATAGTATTTAAATGCCCAAATTCAAATACTTATGATTTAATTCAAAAAATTCAGAATGTCCTAGAAAAGAGTGCACCATTTTTTCCAGGGGTTTTAGCCCAATCCAGAAATGATGAACATTTTGTGAAGGGCATTTTGGGTTCATTGAAACCAATTTTAGTAAACCCTAGTTGGTTTAAGGGGGGTGCTGGGGGTTCTGTTATCCCCATTTCATCTTTCTGGGAGAATTAAACATGATGCAAACACTCTAATGCATGAACTTGCTAGGGTGTGACAGAGGGTGTGCCCCAATGTGTGCCCTATGAAGCAGAAGGCGAGACGACAATCCACGAAGAAGCAATCTTTCATCGTTCAGGAAACCCGCAAGCTGGAGGCAGCAGGTGTCATTTGCGAGGTCCGGTACCCGGAGTGGTTAGCAAACCCAGTCGTTGTGCCAAAGAAAGGAGGAATGGAACACATGTATATAGACTTTACCAACCTCAACAAGGCCTGCCCTGAAGACCCATTCCCGATGCCGTGCATCGACCAGATTGTCGACTCCACCGCGGAGTGTGACCTGCTATGCTTCCTGGATGCGTTTTCAAGATACCACCAGATCAAGATGGCAGTGGAAGATGTGGAGAAGACAACTTTATTAACCCCATGCGGGGTATACTGCTACACTTGCATGCCATTGGGACTGCGCAACGCGGGAGCAACCTTCCAGCGGTTGATGCACATTGCCTTGGGGCGGCAGCTCGGAAGGAACGCTGAGGCCTATGTCGATGACATTTTGGTAAAGTCTTGGGAGGCGAGAACTTTAATTCAGGACCTGGAGGAGACCTTCGCGAGCCTGCGCCAGGTGAAACTGCGGCTCAATCCGGAGAAGTGTGTGTTTCGTGTCCCTTCAGGCAAGCTGCTGGGTTTCCTCGTATCTCACAGGGGGATCGAGGCCAACCCGGAGAAGGTCAAGGCGATCGAAGAATGAGCCCGCCACAAACCCTCAAGGAGATGCAGAAGCTTGCAGGCTGCGTGACTTCGCTGGGGCATTTCATCTCCAAGCTGGGGAGCGAGCCTTGCCATTTGAAAGAACATGCGCTGTCCCCATGTCTAGTTTCGGTAATTGATGACAATCTCTATGGACTGATGGTTGCCTTGAGTTATATTTAAAGGTTTTGTCCATAGGCTTTTCTTGGAGCACATGTATTGGTTTCAAGGAGAGTTTGTGTCGACCAAGGTGCTATTCAAGGAATTACCTAAAGATTGGTCTTGTTAGAGGTTGATCAACACTAAGTCAAAGATTGAATCAAGTTGATCAACCCACAAAGCGTAGAAGATGTACCGAGAGGGATCAAGTGATCCGATGGTATGGTAAGCATTGTCAATTACGCTTTGTGTGCTAACTCATGGTCTCCGTGAGAGTTCTTTGTGGGGTTAGGTTGCGGTGTGCAAGTTCAAGTGGAGCATCATGAAGAGATCAAATGCTTGAATCTTGTCGTTCATTGTGGTAACAATGCATTTATGAAGATGTGCGGAAGAGTGGCTCACCCATAGTGGAGCATGGGGGAGCAATCAACTAGTCTTCATCGAGCCAGCGCAATCAAGAAAGGTGGTCCAACTTGAGGGAGTCAAGATCGTCATCATCTAGCTCAAGTGGACCATGTGCAAGCCAAAGGTTTGCCCTTGATAGGTTTTCTATTTTTCCGGTCTCATGGTGGTAGTTGGGAGACCGGGTTATAGGATCGATTGCCGTACTATCAAGGGGGGCTCTTGATGAGTAGCTTGATCTTATCGTTCGTAGAGAGCTCAAACCATATCATCCTTGCATCATCTTTCTTGGTTCTTGTTTGGTTCTCTTTGTGAGTTTTGGAGCTAATGGTCATCTTGTTGACAAGCTCGAGTTCATCGAAAACGGAGTTCACTTGCATCTTCTATGATGTTTTCAATGTTGGAGGTTATGCCCATTCTTCTCTGTTGGAGGTTTCACTCCACCATTTGTTAGGCATACCTCCCTGCCTCTTCTTACTATCACCAGTCGCTGTTTTGATGCCACTCGTCGTCTTGTTTCCAACAAGCTTGAGTTTCCTCAATTCGGAGCTCATCTGCAGAAGTTGTGGCAGTTTAGGCTTTATTGCATCCTTTGTTTTCTCCGTGGTGTTCTTGAAAGCCTCTCGCGGTAGTACCGCGGCCAGGGCGGTAGTACCGCCTACCGCTCCTGTTGTTGTCTCTCCTTTTTCGTGTCGGGTTTTCGTAAAAGACCACGCATGGGAGCGATAGTAGGGACGGCAGTAGGGCGCGGTAGTACCACTTGTTTAAGCGGTAGTACCGCTCCTACATTCGCTCCAACTGTCGCATAGCTCGTTGCTCTCCTTTGTTTTTCCAGCGGCTGTAGGGAGCAGCAGTACCGCCCACAGGGCGGTGGTACCGTTCTTGTGCGCGTACTTCTGCTTTCTCAGCCCTGGTTGACCCATGCCTGCTTGCCACAGCGGTATTATTGCTATGGCAGCGGTACTACCGCTCCATCAACAGTAGTACCTCCCAGATGCGGGCTGAGGGCTGCATAACGGTTGGATTTTTTCCCACCTATAAAAGGGGGTCTTCTTCCCCAATGAACCTTATCTCTTGAGCCCGTGTTCTTCCCCCATTGTTGACCTTCTTCGAGCTTTCTAACTCTCAGTCCCTCCATGGATTCTTGCTAGTTTTTGAGGGAAAAGAGAGAGGAGATCTAGATCCACATTTCCACCAATCACTTTCTCCTCTATGTGAGGGGAACCCCTTGGATCTAGATCTTGTAGTTCTTGGTGTTCTCCTTCTTGTTCTTCCTCTCATTTTCCTCCCTAGCATTAGTTGCTTTGGTGGGATTTGGGATAGAAGGACTTGGGCACTTGGTGTGCCCTTGCTATTGCATTTGGTGCGTCGGTTTGAGTTCTCCACGTGATATGTGGAAGTTACAAGTTGAGAAGCTTATTACTCTTGGGTGCTTGGTACCCTTGAGCTTGTTCCTCTTGGGTGCTTGGGCGCCCTAGATGGTTGGTGGTGTTCGGTGCTCAATCATTGTGGTGTAAAGCTCCGGGCAAGCGTCGGGGTCTCCAATTAGGTTGTGGAGATTGCCCCTAACAATTTGATGGGTTTCGGTGACCGCCCCCAAGGGTGGCCAAAGTGTACGGGTTCGGTGACCGCCCCCAAGGGTTGCCATTTGTATGGTTTCGGTGACCGCCCTCAAGGGTCCCTTAGTGGAATCACGGCATCTTGCATTGTGCGGGGGCGTGAGGAGATTACGGTGGCCCTAGTGGCTTCTTAGGGAGCATTATGCCTCCACACCGCTTCAAACGGAGATTAGCATCCGCAAGGGTGTGAACTTCGGGATACATCGTTGTCTCCATGTGCCTCGGTTATCTCTTACTCAAGCCCTTTACTTATGCACTTTACTTTGTGATAGCCATATTGTTTCTTGTCATATATCTTGCTATCACTTAGTTGTTTATCTTGCTTAGCATAAGTTGTTGGTGCACATAGGTGATCCTAGTTGTGGTAGGTTTTCTGCTTGTCAAATTAACCGCTAGGTTTATTCCGCATTTGTTCAAGCCTAAATCGTAAACATTTTAAAGCGCCTATTCACCCCCCTCTAGGCGACATCCACGATCTTTCAATTGGTATCAGAGCCTCTTCTCTCTTGTTAGGCTTAACCGCCTAGAGAGTAATGATGTCGACTAGGGGTTTAGGATTCTCTGACACTCTTAGTTTCGATGGCACAAAGTTTGATGTTTGGGTAACTCACATGCTTAATCTCTTTAGGGTCATGGACCCAAATTTAGAGCGAATTGTAGATATGGGTTTTTCTCCTCCAAAGGATCCCCAAAGATTATCTTTAGAGGATGAGAAAAACTCTTATCTCAATGCTAAAGCTTCTAATGTTCTTTTCGATGCTTTGAGCAATGTAGTTTTATTTCAACTCATGTCGTTCGGGGATGCTCATGAGTTGTGGACAAAGCTTCAAGATAAATATGGCGTGTCCAAGTTTTGTGGGGATGATTGTTCTCCCTCCACCTCCAACAGTGTTGTGTTCTCAACTTCTTCTACTTCACCTACATGTGGTTTGCCACAAGGTAATGACATGCTGAGTAGTGGTGTTCATTGCAATGATGATACTGGGCTTATTGTTGATAATCCTTCATCACTTTCTTATTGCAATGCTTTATCTTTGGACTTTAGCACTTCGAGCACTCCAAATGTTTCACATGCTTGTGTTGATAGTCCTTGCATATCATGTAGAAATTTCTTGACTAAATATCATGATGATATGCTTACTATGTCTTGTTGCCATGATAAAAATGCATATACTTCCTCGAATTGTCGTGCTAACAATGTAGAGGAAATCCAACACTCCATGGAACAAGATGTGGTCTTGAATGGTACTTCAAGGGGTCCTACGTCATCATCTATTGCATTTTGCCTTATGGCCAAGGCTTCAAAGGTATCTCGCACTTTGAATCCCAATATATCTTGTGATGATATTGATGATGTCAAGAGTGATGATGATGTTGATTATGATGAAAAGAATGATGATGTTACCTCCTTAAAAATTAAGGGGGAAATGATTTTTAAAGCTCTTCTTAAGAATAAAATTGCTCGTTCCAACTTCATGGAAATCATGTCTATTACTACTAAGGGCAAGAAATATATTGATGAGTTGGAATCTCGTCTTGAGGAGCATGAGGTCACCATTGATAAAATGGAAGGTCATGAGCGTGATTACGCTAATCAGATTGCAGACCTATCTCAATCTCTTGAACTTGAACAAACCACCAAGGAATCCCTTGGGGAGACTTTTGCTCTAGAATTATCTAGAGTGAAGGAATCTCATGATAGAGCTCTTGAGGTTGCCAATGCTTTTGAAACTAAAAATGCTAAGCTTGAAGTTGCTCATGCTAGACTCCTTGAGGATTTTGAGCACCTCGAAAATGGCTCAAGGGTCATCAAGGGTGAGCTCATCAAACTCACCGAGTCTAATGCACAACTTAAAGCCTCATATTCAAAAGAGCTTGTAAAGTTGCCTTCTCCTCTTGCTATTATTGATGATGCTTGTGCTACTAACTCTATTACATGTGAAGCATCCATTTTGAAGGAGAATGTTGAGCTACGGGCTCAACTAGAGTTGCTATCTAGCAATTGTGGGAAATTGGAAGAAAGCCATGAAAAGCTCTCAAGCTCTCATGATGATCTTCTAGTATCCCATAATGTGCTAAAGATAGCTCATGAGGCCATGCTTGCTAAGGTAACATCTAGTGAGCCTCATGTGGATACTAGCACTACTTCTAGTCAAAATGCTATATTGCCATGTGCTAGTCCTTGTAATTCATCTACTCATAATGTTGGTACATCTTGTGATGAATTACTTTCCTTGCCTTGTTGCTCTAACGATGAAGCTTATACTTCCTCTAGTATTTGTGTCGAGACTAACCATGTAGAGGAAATCAAAGAGCTCAAGGCCCAAGTCACTTCTTTGAAGAAAGACTTGGAAAAGAGTCATGAAGGGAAATTTACTCTCAACAACATCTTGAGCGTGCAAAAATCCCTCAATGACAAAGGTGGACTTGGATTCAACTTCAACAAGAAGAAGACGTCCAAGGTGAACAAAAATAAGGGCCAAGGACAAGTCAAGAATTCGGCCAAGATTGTTTGCTTCAAGTGCAAAGTAGAAGGGCATCATGTTAGATCTTGCCCATTGAAGAAGAAGCCCATTAGTGATAAGCAACAAGGGAAGCGGCCACAAGTTCACTCTCATTCTCAACCTCAAGTTGAAGAAAGGCCTCTTTCCAAGAAAACTCAAGCTAATGCTTCTCAAGTTGAGAAATCAAGTGAGAAGAAAGTAAAGAGTAGACGTTGCTACCTATGTCGTGAAAAAGGTCACGTCGCTTCTTCATGCACAAATGGTACCTTATCCAACCCTATTTGAATAGATGATATCTATTCTCTTGGGAAGGATAAGTGAGGGAGTCCTGGATTAGGGGGTGTTCGGATAGCTGGACTATACCTTCAGCCGAACTCCTGGACTATGAAGATACAAGATTGAAGACTCCATCCCGTGTACGGAAGGGACTTTCCTTGGCGTGGAAGGCAAGCTTGGCGATACGGATATGAAGATCTCCTACCATTGTAACTGACTCTATGTAACCCTAACCCTATCTGGTGTCTATATAAACCGGAGGGTTTTAGTCCATAGGACGACAGACACATCAACAATCATACCATAGGCTAGCTTCTAGGGTTTAGCCTCTTCGATCTCGTGGTAGATCTACTCTTGTACTACCCATATCATCAATATTAATCAAGCAGGACGTAGGATTTTACCTCCATCGAGAGGGCCCAAACCTGGGTAAAACTTCGTGTCCCTTGCCTCCTGTTACCATCCGGCCTAGGTGCACAGTTCGGGACCCCCTACCCGAGATCCGCCGGTTTTGACACCGACATTGGTGCTTTCATTGAGAGTTCCTCTGTGTCGTCGCCGTCAGGCTTGATGGCTCCTACGATCATCGATAGCGATGCAGTCCAGGGTGAGACCTTCCTCCCCGGACAGATCTTCATCTTTGGCGGCTTCGCACTGCGGGCCAATTCGCTTGGCCGTCTGGAGCAGATCGAAAGCTACGCCACTGGCCGTCAGGAAAGATTTGGAAGTTTAAACTACACGGCGGACATCCGCGGGGGCTTGATCTTCGACAGATTCGAGCCACTGCCGAGCGCGCCACACTGTCACGACGAGCATGATCTAGCTCTGCCGCCGAACAGTGCCCTGGAGGCCGGACCCGCATTGGCTCTGACCCTTAATTCGGAGCCAACTGCGCCGATCGAGGATGGGCGGTTGGACGCCACCTCGGGGGCTGCGACCTCAATGGCGATTGAGCCAAACACCAGCCCCGTGCTCTGCGAGACTCGTGACTCCAAGGAGCCGGACTCCTCTCCGGACTCCAAACCCTCCGCGCCCTTGCCGATCGAATCCGATTGGGCGCCGATCATGGAGTTCACTGCCGCGGACATCTTTCAGCACTCGCCTCTCGGCGATATCTTGAAGTCACTGAAGTCTCTCTCTTTATTAGGAGAGCCCTGGCCGGACTATGGTCAGCAAGGTTAGGGTACAGACGATGAAGAAATTCAAAGCCCACCCACCACCCACTTTGTAGCCACTGTCGACGACTTAACCGACATGCTCGACTTCGACTCCGAAGACATTGATGGTATGGACGCCGATCAAGGAGATGATGAAGAACCAGCGCCTACTAGGCCCTGGAAAGCCACCTCGTCGTATGACATATACATGGTGGACACCCCAAAAGAGGGAGATGGCGATGGAACAGCGGAGGATGACCCCTCCAAGAAACAGCCTAAGCGTCGGCGTCAACGGCGCCACTTAAAATCCCGCCAAAACAAACACGGTGATTCCAGCACGGGAGACAATAATATTCCGGAAAGCACCGAAAAAAACCCCTCCAGCAAGATTTAGCATAGGAGGATGGAGAAGCCAGCCCTCATGAGAGAGCGGCAGACAGAGAGGTCGAGGACGATAATTATATGCCTCCCTCTAAAGACGAGGCAAGCCTTGACGACGACGAATTCGTCGTGCCAGAGGATCCCGTCGAGCAAGAGCGTTTTCAACGCAGGCTTATGGCCATGACAAGAAGCCTCAAGAAAAAATAGCAACAACTTAGAGCTGCTCAAGATTTGCTAGTCGACAGATGGACTAAAGTCCTTGCGGCCGAAGAGCATAAACTCGAACGCCCCTCCAAGAGCCACCCAAGCACAGGTTGCTACCCCGACTAGAGGAGGAAGCACTTGATGCGGCCGACCGGCCACCTCGTGGCCGCGACAGAGAGACCTCTCGGCCCTCCACTGAAGCCGCACCCCATACCAAGGCACGAGAATATGTGCCGGACTTACGAGACATGTTGGAGGACAAGGAAAGGCAAACAAGATCGATCTACGGATCGCGTGGGCGCCCCATGGCTCGAGACGGTAACCGTCATGCCGGCCACAAATTCGGCGGGGCCGAACACAGTAGACAAGGCTCATTGGAGCTACGTCATGATATAGCCCAGTACAGAGGCGCCACACACCCACTCTGCTTTACAGACGAAATAATGGATCATCAAATCCCCAAGGGTCTCAAACCCGTAAACATCGAATCATATGATGGCACAACAGATCCTGCGGTATGGATCGAGGATTATCTCCTTCATATCCACATGGCCAGCGGCAATGATTTCCATGCCATCAAATACCTCCCACTCAAGCTTAAAGGACCAGCTCGGCATTGGCTTAACAGCTTGCCAACAGGATCAATCAGTTGTTGGGAGGACCTGGAAGCCGCATTCCTCGACAATTTCCAGGGCACTTATGTGCGACCCCCAGACGCCGATGACCTAAGTCACGTAATTCAGCAGCCAGAGGAATCGGCCAGGCAATTCTGGACACGGTTCCTAACAAAGAAAAATCAAATAGTCGATTGTCCGGACGCTGAGGCCCTAGCAGCCTTCAAGCACAATATCCGGGACGAGTGGTTGGCCCGGCACCTTGGACAGGAAAAGCCGAAATCTATGGCAGCACTCACGACACTCATGACCCGCTTTTGCGCGGGAGAAGACAGCTGGCTTGCTCGTAGCAACAATATGACCAAGAACCCTGGTAATTCGGACACCAGGGACAGTAGTGGCAGGTCGCGTCGCAACAAGCAGAAGCGTCGCATTAACGGTGACAATGCTGAGGATACGGCAGTTAATGCCGGATTCAGAGGCTCTAAATCCGGTCAGTGGAAAAAGCCATTCAAAAGGAATCCTAGGGGCCCGTCCAGTTTGGACCGAATAGTCGACCGCTTGTGCCAGATACATGGCACCCCCGAAAAGCCGGCCAATCACACCAACAGGGATTGTTGGGGGTTCAAGCAGGCAGGCAAGTTAAACGCCGAAAATGAAGACAAGGGGCTGCATAGCGATGACGACGAGGTGCCCCGGCCGCCGAACAACAGTGGATAGAAGGGTTTTCCCCCACAAGTGCGGACGGTGAACATGATATACGCAACCCACGTCCCCAAAAGGGAGCGGAAGCGCGCGTTAAGGGACGTATACACGGTAGAGCCAGTCGCCCCAAAGTTCAACCCATGGTCCTCCTGCCCGATCGCCTTTGATCGAAGGGACCATCCCACTAGCATCCGTCATGGCGGATTCGCCGCATTAGTCCTATACCCAATTATTGACGGATTTCATCTCACCAGAGTCCTTATGGACGGCGGCAGCAGCCTGAACCTGCTTTACCAGGATACAGTGCGGAAAATGGGCATAGATCCCTCGAGGATTAAGCCCACCAAAACGACCTTTAAAGGCGTAATACCAGGTGTAGAGGCCAACTGTACAGGCTCAGTCACACTTGAAGTGGTCTTCAGATCTCCGGATAATTTCTGAAGCGAGGAGTTAATCTTCGACATAGTCCCGTTTCGCAGTGGTTATCACGCACTGCTCGAGCGAACCGCGTTCGCTAAGTTCAATGTGGTACCGCACAACGCATACCTTAAGCTCAAGATGCCAGGCCCTTGAGGAGTAATTACGGTCAATGGAAACACCGAACGCTCCCTCCGAACGGAGGAGCACACGGTGGCCCTTGCAGCAGAAGTACAAAGCAGCCTCTCCAGGCAGTTCTCCAGTCCGGCCACTAAACGACCGGACACCGTCAAGTGCGCCCGGAGTAACCTACAACAAGATCGCCTGGCACAAACCGAGCAGGCGTAGCAATGCGGCCCCAACCCCAACCCTCGCAAAAAGGTGACGCCAGTACTTCGCGTACATAACCACGCTCTAGAGATACCATGGGTATAGGGGAGGGGCACCATCACGGCACGCCCAAAAATACGGCTTAAACCGTACCAGGGGCTGCCAATTTTTTAAATTTTCTCTTACTTTCAGGATCCATCCTTCGTAAGGCCTGTTCGGCAGTTCAATTGCCGCACAAACGATGCAAGAACCAGGGAAGCAGACAAGCCTCGCTGCAGTACGGAACTCCCAGGTGGTCTCTATCACGAGCGGTATACCTGTTCCGCATACTATTTCGTAGCTTGCCCCTAGAACGGACATGTTAACTAGTCCAACCTTCGACTTATCGCATTACTTGTATCGTTCTGGCTTGATCGCACCCCTTTTTAATAAACAATGCATAGCTTTCGTCTATTTTTGCATTACCTTTTTTCTTTATATATGTTCCCTAACGACATGTTGCACCCGTACACGTTGGTACGGCCAAAATACGCCAGGGGCTTTAGTACCCCTCAATATGGTGTAAGAAGTCCGAACACTTTAACAAGTGTGGCACCTCAAACTTATAGCATTATATGCATCGGCTCCGAATCATGTCTTGGGTCAATAGTTGGGTTTGCCCGGCTCCTATGTTTTGGTGCCTTACGTTCCGCTATATCGGCTAAGGTAGCACTAGGAGAACCACTGCGATTGTGCCCCAGTTGAGCTGGGTCGAGCACCTCAGTGGAGAAAGCTAAAACTGACTGTCATGATGAAGCGAGAGCTGGTCGCTGTTCGAGAGGTTTTTTCGAGTCCCTAAAGACTTATGCGCTTAGGGCGAGGAGCCGGCTCTGTCCGGCCAAGGCGTGGATAGCGCCCCGAACTCGGTCTTCCGAATACCAGGGGCTTCGCCGAAATTTAAAATTATAGAATTCTATGGCTAAGTGAGAGTGTTCACGCATTATAGTCCGATTGCCTTGTTCGTTGGGCTGAGCGCCTCCCTCGAAGGACCCAAACATGGGAAAAAGAGCGCTCAGGTTTATCCCCGAACACCCCAGCACTAGCGGCACGGGGGCAGAAGTCGACGACTCGCCATCTCTCAGAATTGATAAACAGCCGCACAGAAGGTAATATTTTAAATTCCAACAGCATTGCTTAGCGCATATAAACAAGTTTTCAGTTCAGAGGACAAAATGAGCAAGTTTCACTGAAAAATTACATCCCTAGAACATTCATCCGCCACAAGGCAGGCACCCTTCAGAACATCCTTATAGTAATTCTCGGGCTTGCGATGCTCTTTCCGCGGCGGTGGCCCGTCCTTCACAAGCTTCTCAGGATCCAGCTTGCCCCAGTGCACCTTACCATGGGCAAGGGCCCTACGGGCACCCTCAATGTAGACAGAGCGCTTGATGACTTTGAGCCTTGGACAGGCCTCCACCAGCCGCCGCACCAGCCCGAAATAGCTCCCAGGCAGAGCCCCTCTAGGCCACAGCCGAACAATGAGGCCCTTCATGGCCTGTTCGGCCGCCTTGTGGAGCTCGACCAGTTGCTTCAGCTGGTCGCTCAGGGGCACAGGGTGTCCGTCCTCAGCGTACTGAGACCAGAACACCTTCTCCGTCGAGCTGCCCTCCTCGACTCGATAGAATGCGGCGGCATCGGACACACTCCGGGGAAGATCTGCAAACACTCCTGGAGAGCTCCGGATTCGGGTAAGTAACAAGTAACTCACGTTTATGCGTTTGCTTTGCATAAAAATGCCTTACCCGCCGTTATCTTCTTCACCTCATCCAACTCCTGGAGGGTCTTCTGGGATTCGGCCTTTGCAGATTTGGCATTTTCAATAGCCACCGCGAGCTCGGACGCTTGCGTCTTCGAGTCAAGCTCCAAACTCTCATGTTTTTCCATGAGAGCCTGGAGCTCTTACCGCACCTTGCCAACCTCGGCCTCATACTTCTCCCGCTCGATGCGCTCCAAGGCCGCCCTCTTCTCGGCCTCGACCAGCGCTTGCTTAAGGGTCGCCACTTCAGACGTGGCCCCTAAAATAGCCACGATAATCCTGTCATTCTTTGCAATTGCACCTTTTTATATATATTTAAAAACAAGGTATTTCTTACCTTCATTGTCCTCGAGCTGCTTCTTGGCACGCCCGAGCTCTTGCTTGGACCGCTCGAGGTTCTGCTTTAGCGTGTCCACTTCCGCAGTCAGTGCGGCGGATGCAAGCAGGGAAGCCTGCATATGCATATTGACTCACTTTTGTTAGACTCCTGCGAATTCTATTTGATCCTCTATTCGGCTTTTCTTCCCGAACGCCAAACAGAGCATCAGGGGCTACTGTCTATGCGGTACTATTATTTACACATTCTTTACTTACCTCAAAGCATGTCAAAAGGCTAGTACAAGCTTCAGTCAGTCCGCTCTTGGCGGATTGAACCTTCTGAACCGCACTCATAATAGTGCGGTGCTCCTTGTCGATGGAGGCGCCTTGGAGCGCCTCCAACATATTGTCCGACGCCTCCGGTTGGACGGGGGCCACCGGCACGGTGGACTTGCTCCTCTTGGAAGGAGGTCCCCCGCCGGACTCTGGAACCTTTGAAGGTTCCGGAGCGGTGTCCGGCCTAGAGCCGAACTTGGAGCCCTGGGGGGTTTCATCACCTTTACTCCTGGAGTCCGGGAGGTCGCCTTGCGACGCCTCCAGGACCACCTCCTCCCGGCTTGGAACCTGTTGGGACAACACTTCGGTGTCGTCCGTAGGGAGGGGGGAGGAAGCCGTCGGAAGCGAGTTCACATCCGACGAGTCCAGTGAGCCGCTCGACGACGCGTCGAGCCGGTCTTTGGGTGGGCTGCATAAACATATTCGACGTAAGGGAAACTTGTGCAATAAATGAATACTATGAATTACTCTGGTATCCGGATACTTACGATTTTGCCAGGGGCTTGGCCCTGGGCTGCCACTCCTCTCCGCCGTCGGCGTCGGTGGAGTAGTCCGGAGGAAGGGTTTTCCCCTTCTTGGACCCTCCGGCCTCCCCAAAGAGGGCGACCTTCCTTTTCTTCTCTCCTCCCGCTGGAGGGGGAGAGTTCTCCTCTTCTTCCTCCTCGTCTTCACGGGAGGAATGCGCCTCGGAACCATCGGATGATGGATCCGACACCTCTTGGCGCCGGGCACTCTTTCGAGTCCCCGCGGCATTTTTCACGGCTTTCTTCTTCGGCACCACATAGGGTGCCGGAACCAGCAGCTTCGCCAAGCGAGCGTCCGCCGGGCCTTCGGGCAAAGGAGCCGGACAGTTGATCTATCCGGACGTCACCTGCCAATCCTGTCAAAGGTAAGGGAGCTTAGATCCCGCATGGAGTCAAACTATGAAAAACTGATACCCTGTAAAAGGCGAAAAACAACTTACCGCGAGAGCGTGACGCTGCGCACTGAATCCGCGATCCTCGGTAGCGGATGCGGGAGCCTCGACGCCTTTGAAAAGCACCTTCCTGGCATCTTCATACGTCATGTCGAAGAGCCTGCTCAGAGTTTGGTGCCGCACCGGGTTGAACTCCCATAGGTTGAAAGCCCGTTGTTGACACGGGAGGATCAGGCGGATGAGCATAACCTGGACTACGTTGATAAGTTTGAGCTTCTTGTCCGCCAGGGTTTGGATGCATGTTTGGAGTCCGGTCAGCTCTCCCTTTTTACCCCAAGACAGGCCCGTCTCCTTCCAGGAGGTGAGCCGCGTAGGGGGTCCGGATCGGAACTCGGGGGGTGCGACCCATTCGGCGTCGCGCGGCTCGGTGATGTAAAACGACCCCGATTGCCATCCCTTCAGGGTCTCCACAAAGGAGCCCTCGAGCCATAGGACGTTGGCCATCTTGACCACCATGGCGCCTCCGCACTCCGCCTGGTTGCCGCGCACCACCTTCGGCTTGACGTTGAAAGTCTTGAGCCATAGGCCGAAATGGGGGCGGATGCGGAGGAAGGCCTCGCACAGGACGATAAACGCCAAGGTGTTGAGGAAAAAGTTCGGGGCCAGATCATGGAAATCCAGGCCGTAGTAGAACATGAGCCCCCGGACAAATGGGTGGAAAGGGAAGCCCAGTCCGCAGAGGAAATGGGGGAGGAACACCACCCTCTGATGGGGCCTAGGGGTGGGGATGAGCTGCCCCTTTTCGGGGAGCCGGTACGCGATGTCGTTAGACAGGTATCCGGCCTTCCTCAGCTTTTTGATATGTCCCTCCGTGACGGAGGAGACCATCCACTTGCATCCCGCTCCGGACATGGCTGGAGAAGGTTGAGGTGGGGAGTGTGTACTTGGGCGTTGGAGCTCGAGTGCGCGAGAATGGATAGGCGAAGGAGGAAGAAGGCGTAGGTGAAAAGGTGGATCTTTATCCCCTTATATGGGTGGACGCAACTACATATCCCCACCAGCCTGGTAAAACTCGCTTATCTCCAAGCGGCGTAATCAATGGCGCGGTTGGGTTACCCACGCCCGTATTGATGAGAATCCCGGGATAAGGGGACACAATCTCTGCTTTAACAAGACTTGCCAAGAAAACCACCTCGCATGACGCGTTGAGGTGGGATAATGAAACGACTCAGATAAAGGCTTGGCCGTGGTGTGCCACGCTACGGAATACGTTAGCAGATTAGATTGGTGTAAATATTATTCTCTCTATGGCAATATGTGGAAACTTATTTTGCAGAGCCGGACACTATCTTTGTGTTCAAAATCTTCTACGAAGTACTTGGAGGAGGAACCCGCCTTGCAATGCCGAAGACAATCTGCGCGCCGGACTCGTCGTCATTGAAGTCTGGTTCAGGGGCTACTGAGGGAGTCCTGGATTAGGGGGTGTTCGGATAGCCGAACTATACCTTCAGCCGGACTCCTAGACTATGAAGATACAAGATTGAAGACTCCGTCCCGTGTCCGGAAGGGACTTTCCTTGGCGTGGAAGGCAAGCTTGGCGATACGGATATGAAGATCTCCTACCATTGTAACTGACTCTATGTAACCCTAACCCTATCCGGTGTCTATATAAACCGGAGGGTTTTAGTCCGTAGGACGACAGACACATCAACAATCATACCATAGGCTAGCTTCGAGGGTTTAGCCTCTTCGATCTTGTGGTAGATCTACTCTTGTACTACCCATATCATCAATATTAATCAAGCAGGACGTAGGGTTTTACCTCCATCGAGAGGGCCCGAACCTGGGTAAAACTTCGTGTCCCTTGCCTCCTATTACCATCCGGCCTAGACGCACAGTTCGGGACCCCCTACCTGAGATCCGCCGATTTTGACACCGACAATAAGGTTGGCAATGTGTTTGCCAAATTTGTTGGTGCTCAAAGTGGTATCAAGAAAAGAACCATTTGGGTAGCCAAGCCTATTGTGACCAACCACTTAGGACCCAACTTGGTTGGGGACCAACTAGCTCATACTTGATCAATAGGTGTTGTTGGAGGTCATTGGAGACTTGGCTACATTATGAAGAATTAAGGGGACTTCATCATTCTTATTGCCTCAAGCCAAGTCATTCGGATTATCAAGTTTCTATCTTATATCCAATGTTCCTCCTTGCGGTAACTCGTGCTTAAAGTGTTTACATTGATAGTTACTTGCCCCTTTGCATGTTTGGTTTCATTCCTTGCATGTGTTTGTATATGTTGTGCTTCCAACTTGATTATCTTGAGCAATCAAGTATGTGTGTGTTGGTTTGCACATCATGTACGTGTGTGTCATGCGCTGAGCCTTTTGCATCTTGTTTATTTCTTAGGTGGCTCTTGTGAGAGATTAATGGAATATCCCATTACGGGGGAGTGGTGTGCTTTGTGCACCTCACAATCCTATAAATGTGTGTACATGAGTAATACCATCTAGTATTGATATTTCAAGATTATCTAGTCACTATGTGGTATGTCTTCTCATGAGAAATTCAAATTCTAAATAGTCCATTAATTATCTCTTGTTGGATCCTTTTATTTGCCTCTTGTTTATCCTTAATTGGTATCACATTATGGGGAGTAATCTTCTATGTGTATATTACTAGCCTAGAAAATGTGTACATTTGAGATATTGTCACCTAGAGTTGATATTGTAACTTATCTTGTTCCTAGGTGGCATGTTAGCTCTACAAGTTGCAATTTGCTTTTTGTTTGGTGTGAAGATGATGTCGGATATCCTTGTTATCTACCATCGGGAATTATTTCCATTTACTTCTTGTCTTTTGACAATTGGTACTCACTTGTGTGGTAGAATTTATTGATCATCTTTACATTGGCTTTTGCTTTTATTTTCCTTTTCTCTTTCCTAAGATTGTGTCAACTCCCATTGTCTTTCATACCACTTGTGGATCTTGTTAATTTCTTGATCTTGTCTAGTGTTTTCTAGATATAGTGAAAGTGGTGACCCCACCATGTGCATTTTGTATTCAAATGCAAATTCTCTATAATGCACTGGTCTTGGGGGAGCTATCCTATTTTCTTTAAAACACTCTTCTTGCGATCCTTATCAAGTGTGTGTTGGTGGAAGGCAAGCCGTTTTCATTTTGGTACTCTGTGCCATCATGAAACTTTGTAGAGAGCTTGGTTTGTTTGGAACCATCCTCACTTTTGGGAGTTTGATATCTTTTATTTTGAGTGTGCCAATGGATATCTCATTCCTTGTTGTATCCATTATGGATATCCTCCAAGTGATGTTTTATTCTTTTGGTATCTTTTCTTCACTTGGTTTTTCCTTGTCTTTTGCTATCGGTTCTTGAAAGTCTTGAGCGTGCATATTAATTTCATGTAGTATCTTTGGCATGCTTTCTTTTTGACCCAATATATAGGGGAAACTCCACCAAGTCTCAAATTCGATGAGATGTGCATGAAATTCTACTTCATATCTATATGCACATATTTATGTGGAGTTTGTCCTATGTATTGTTGGTGTTTCTAACTCTTTGGTCCCAATGTGTTTGGGTACCATTTTGTTTGTGTTGTTGTTCTAGGAACAATTGGAGATGCATTGGATGTTCGGCTCACTCACAAGGAAGGTGGTTTCACCATGTGCTTATTGGAGTCAAGCTAGGATGCTTAATGAACTACTATCTATTACCTTCAATTGGTTTCTTCTACATCCTTCCAATGATATCTCGGTAACAAGTATCTATTCATACATTCTTTTCTTGCATTCAACCTTGTGTAGGTTGCATCTTGGCATGATATGCATTCCATCTTGTGATACTTGTTTCCTTTCTCAAAGCATCTCAACGATGATCTCATGTTGCTAGTTGTGATGTCTTGGATGGTTGTGTGGTAGGAATTCATTTATATACAATAAGACCATATCCAGCCATGTGCTATGCTTCCAAGCAAATATCTTATTGGTATATCTATGACTTCCTTTTGGATATCTTGTTTCTCATGTTGTAACTATTTCGGGTGTACATCCTTCTCTGTAGATATATATCATCATGATTTCGTCTACCTAGAATCTTATACACTTGAGAGAAGTTGCATATCTAGTTGATATCATTTCTTTCACGCCCACCTTGTCTTTCTTATGTTATTTCTTTGGTGGCTCCGTGAAAGCTTTTGCCTTGAG
This sequence comes from Triticum aestivum, assembly GCF_018294505.1. Classification (NCBI taxonomy): domain Eukaryota; kingdom Viridiplantae; phylum Streptophyta; class Magnoliopsida; order Poales; family Poaceae; genus Triticum; species Triticum aestivum. Next base: position 488,680,834 of record NC_057800.1, read on the forward strand.
TGCGTGTCTTATCTCGTTGCATCTTGATGCACTCTTGTGTGGTGAAGATTATTTTCCTCATGTGTATCTTTACGAGGCTTTTGCCATCTTAATTGGTATCCCTTGTCTTGATGAGGCTTTCACCTTCTATCTTCACCAAGGGTTGTCACAAGCATAGGTTCTTTATATGCTTATTAGTAAGCTTGTGAACCCATTTACTTGTTGTGTGTGGGAATGATAGGCCTTGCACCGTGTTGCCTCATTCTTCCAAGACTTTATTGATGCTTAATGCTCATCCGTACTTTAGTCTTCTCAAGTGCATTGCCTTGACTCACACACATCATTTTGGTTGAGCCCATTCTTAAGTTGCCTCTATCACTTGTTGCTCAACCATGTGTTTGTTGCAAGTACTAGGCTTAGTTTCCTATATGCTCACTTGCACTTGTTGTAAGTTTCTATTGATTTTGGGGGAGCGACGATCCTATTTTGTGCTTGTTGTATCCAAATACAAACTAAATTGTGCACAAATCATGGGGAGCTTCTCTAGTTTCTCTAGAACACTCCTTTGCTCATATCATAATATCTTTTATTCGTGTGGCTTGTAGGATCATTGGTCTAGTTGGTTCAATTGGTATCTTTTGATAGCTTGCTTCAATTGGTACGCTTTTGATTGCTTGTTTATTTTCCTCATGCTTGATTGCTTGTTTCTCTCTTTGTTGTGTCTTTGTGGCATTTCTTTCTTTTGCAATCTTTGGGCCTCAATATAGTTTGTCTTCCTCCAAGTATTTACCGTTGGATATGTGTATTGCATTCCACTCTCTTGTTTAGAAATACACAATTTATGGAGGAACACCTTTTATTTTGGCCTTCTAAGCTTTTCGCCCATTTTGGCAATCGATGCCAATGGGGGAGAAGTTTCAGAGAGTTTTGTGGAGAAGTCTTCAGAGTTTTCTCCTTGCTTTGGTTTTGTTCCTAAGCATTTGCATCTCTTATGCATGCATTACTGGTTGTTGCATTGCATGGTGATGCATAATTCCTTGTATAAACTCTCTTGAAAGTGATTGCCATCAATTACCAAAATGGGGGAGATTGAAAGAACATGCGGTGTCCCCATGTTTGGTTTTGGTAATTGATGACAATCTCTATGGACTAATGGTTGCCTTGAGTTATATTTGAAGGTTTTGTCCATAGACTTCTCTTGGAGTACATGTGTTGGTTTCAAGGAGACTTTGTCTCGACCAAGGTGCTATTCAAGGAATTACCTAAAGATTGGTCTTGTTAGAGGTTGATCAAGACTAAGTCAAAGAGTGAATCAAGTTGATCAACCCACAAAGCGTAGAAGATGTACCGAGAGGGATCAAGTGATCCCATGGTATGGTAAGCATTGTCAATTACGCTTTGTGTACTAACCCATGGTCTCCATGAGAGTTCTTTGTGGGGTTAGGTTGCGGTGTGCAAGTTCAAGTGGAGCATCATAAAGAGATCAAATGCTTGAATCTTGCCGTTCATTGTGGTAACAATGCATTTATGAAGATGTGTGGAAGAGTGGCTCACCCATAGTGGAGCATGGGGGAGCAATCAACTAGTCTTCATCGAGCCGGCGCAATCAAGAAAGGTGGTCCAACTTGAGGGAGTCAAGATCGTCATCATCTAGCTCAAGTGGACCATGTGCAAGCCAAAGGTTTGCCCTTGATAGGTTTTGTATTTTTCCGGTCTCATGGTGGTAGTTGGGAGACCGGGTTATATGATCGATTGCTGTACTATCAAGGGGGGCTCTCGATGAGTACCTTGATCATATCGTTCGTAGAGAGCTCGAACCATTGCATCCTTGTATCATCTTTCTTGGTTCTTGTTTGGTTCTCTTTGTGAGCTTTGGAGCTTATGGTCATCTTGTTGGCGAGATCGAGTTCATCAAAAATGGAGTTCACTTGCATCGTCTATGATGTTTTCGATGTTGGAGGTTATGCTCGTTCTTCTCTGTTGGAGGCTTCACTCCTCCATTTGTTAGGCATACCTCCCGTGCCTCTTCTTACTATCACCAGTCGCTGTTTTGATGCCACTCATCGTCTTGTTTCCAACAAGCTTGAGTTTGCTCAATTCGGAGCTCATCTATAGAAGTTGTGGCAGTTTAGGCTTTATTGCATCCTCTGTTTTCTCCGTGGTGTTCTTGAAAGCCTCTCACGGTAGTACCGCGGCCTGGGAGGTACTACCGCTTGTTTGTACCGCTGGTACTACCGCCCCTGCTGTGGTCTCTCCTTTTTCGTGTCGGGTTTTCATAAAAGACCACGCAGGGGAGCGGTAGTAGGGACGGCAGTAGGGAGCGGTAGTACCGCTCCTACGTTCGCTCCAACTGCCGCATAGCTCGTTGCCCTCCTCTATTTTTCCAGCGGCTGTAGGGAGCAGCAGTACCGCCCGCAGGGCGGTGGTACCGTTCTTGTGCGCGTACTTCTGCTTTCTTAGCCCTGGTTGACCCATGCCTGCTTGCCATAGTGGTAGTACCGTTGTGGCAACGGTACTACCGCTCCATCAACAGTAGTACCGCCCAGATGCGGGCTGAGGGCTGCATAACGGTTGGATTTTCCCCCACCTAGAAAAGGGGGTCTTCTTCCCCAATGAACCTTATCTCTTGAGCCCATGTTCTTCCCCCATTGTTGACCTTCTTCGAGCTTGCTAACTTTCAATCCCTCCATGGATTCTTGCTAGTTTTTGAGGGAAAAGAGAGAGGAGATCTAGATCCACATTTCCACCAATCACTTTCTCCTCTATGTGAGGGGAACCCCTTGGATCTAGATCTTGGAGTTCTTGGTGTTCTCCTTCTTGTTCTTCCTCTCATTTTCCTCCTTAGAATTAGTTTCTTTGGTGGGATTTGGGAGAGAAGGACTTGGGCACTCCGTGTGCCCTTGCCATTGCATTTGGTGCATCGGTTTGAGTTCTCCACGTGATACGTGGAAGTTACAAGTTGAGAAGCTTATTACTCTTGGGTGCTTGGTACCCTTGAGCTTGTTCCTCTTGGGTTCTTGGGCGCCCTAGACGGTTGGTGGTGTTCGGAGCTCAATCATTGTGGTGTAAAGCTCGGGGAAAACGTCGGGGTCTCCAATGAGGTTGTGGAGATCGCGTCGAGCAATTTGACGAGTTTTGGTGACCGCCCCCAAGGGTTGCCAAAGTGTACGGGTTCGGTGACCGCCCCCAAGGGTTGCCATTTGTATGGGTTCGGTAACCGCCCTCAAGGGTCCCTTAGTGGAATCACGGCATCTTGCATTGTGTGAGGGCATGAGGAGAATACGGTGGCCCTAATGGCTTCTTGGGGAGCATTGTGCCTCCACACCGCTCCAAACGGAGATTAGCATCTGCAAGGGTGTAAACTTCGGGATACATTGTTGTCTCCACGTGCCTCGGTTATCTCTTACCCGAGCCCTTTACTTATGCACTTTACTTTGTGATAGCCATATTGTTTCTTGTCATATATCTTGTTGGGGAACGTTGCAGAAGACAAAAATTTTCCTACTCGTTTCACCAAGATCATCTAGGAGTTCATCTAGCAACGAGTGATTAGATGCATCTACATACCTTTGTAGATCGCGAGCGGAAGCGTTCAAAAGAACGGTGATGATGTAGTCGTACTCGACGTGATCCAAATCACCGATGACCAGCGCCGAACGGACAGCACCTCCGCGTTCAACACACGTACGGAACAGCCACGTCTCCTCCTTCTTGATCCAGCAAGGGAGGGAGGAGAGGTTGAGGGAGATGGCACCAGCAGCAGCACGACGGCGTGGTGTTGATGGAGCTGCAGTACTCCGGCAGAGCTTCGCTAAGCACTATGGAGGTGGAGGAGGTGTTGGGGAGGGAGAAGGAGGCAACCAAAGGCCAAGGCGTTCAGGTATGAAGTCCCTCCTCTCCCCCCAATATATATAGGAGGGCCAAGGGGGGTGGCCGGCCCTAGGAGATCCAATCTCCTAGGGGGTGCGGCGGCCAAGGGGGGTTTCCCTCCCCCCCAAGGCACCTAGGAGGTGCCTTCCCCTCCTAGGACTCTTTCCCCCTTAAACCCTAGGCGCATGGGCCTATGTGGGGCTGGTGCCCTTGGCCCATTAGGCCAAGGCGCACCCCCTACAGCCCATGTGGCCCCCCCGGGACAGGTGGACCCACCCGGTGGACCCCCGGGACCCTTCCGGTGGTCCCGGTACAATACCGATAACCCCGAAACTTGTCCCGATGCCCGAAACAGGACTTCCCATATATAAATCTTTACCTCCGGACCATTCCGGAACTCCTCGTGACGTCCGGGATCTCATCCGGGACTCCGAACAACATTCGGGTTACTGCATATACATATCCCTATAACCCTAGCGTAACTGAACCTTAAGTGTGTAGACCCTACGGGTTCGGGAGACAAGCAGACATGACCGAGACGACTCTCTGGTCAATAACCAACAGCGGGATCTGGATACCCATGTTGGCTCCCACATGCTCCACGATGATCTCATCGGATGAACCACGATGTCGAGGATTCTATCAACCCCGTACACTATTCCCTTTGTCTATCGATATGTTACTTGCCCGAGATTCGATCGTCGGTATCCCAATACCTCGTTCAATCTCGTTACCGGCAAGTCACTTTACTCGTACCGTAATGCATGATCCCGTGACCAGAAACTTGGTCACTCTGAGCTCATTATGATGATGCATTACCGAGTGGGCCCAGTGATACCTCTCCGTCACACGGAGTGACAAATCCCAGTCTTGACCCATGTCACCCAACAGACACTTTCGGAGATACCCGTAGTCTACCTTTATAGTCACCCAGTTACGTTGTGACGTTTGGCATACCCAAAGAACTCCTACGGTATCCGGGAGTTACACGATCTCATGGTCTAAGGAAAAGATACTTGACATTGAAAAACTCTAGCAAACGAACTATACGATCTTGTGCTATGTTTAGGATTGGGTCTTGTCCATCACATCATTCTCCCAATGATGTGATCTCGTTATCAATGACATCCCGTGTCCATAGTCAGGAAACCATGACTATCTGTTGATCAACGAGCTAGTCAACTAGAGGCTCACTAGGGACATGTTGGTGTCTGTCATTCAAACATGTATTACGATTTCCGGATAACACAATTATAGCATGAATAAAGACAATTATCATGAACAAGGAAATATAATAATAATGCTTTTATTATTGCCTCTAGGGCATATTTCCAACAGTCTCCCACTTGCACTAGAGTCAATAATCTAGTTACATTGTGATGAATCGAACACCCATGGAATTCTGGTGTTGATCATGTTTTGCTCTAGGGAGAGGTTTAGTCAACGGATCTGCTACATTCAGGTCCGTATGTACTTTACAAATCTCTATGTCTCCATCTTGAACATTTTCACGAATGGAGTTGAAGCGACGCTTGATGTGCCTTGTCTTCTTGTGAAACCTGGGCTCCTTGGCAAGTGCAATAGCTCCAGTGTTGTCACAGAAGAGCTTGATCGGCCCCGACGCATTGGGTATGACTCCTAGGTCGGTGATGAACTCCTTCACCCATATTGCTTCATGTGCTGCCTCCGAGGCTGCCATGTACTCCGCTTCACATGTAGATCCCGCCACGACGCTTTGCTTGCAACTGCACCAGCTTACTGCCCCACCATTCAAAATATACACGTATCCGGTTTGTGACTTAGAGTCATCCAGATCTGTGTCGAAGCTAGTGTTGACGTAACCCTTTACGACGAGCTCTTCGCCACCTCCATAAACGAGAAACATTTCCTTAGTCCTTTTCAGGTACTTCAGGATATTCTTGACCGCTGTCCAGTGTTCCTTGCCGGGATTACTTTGGTACCTTCCTACCAAACTGACGGCAAGGTTAACATCAGGTCTGGTACACAGCATGGCATACATAATAGAACCTATGGCTGAGGCATAGGGGATGACGCTCATCTCTTCTATATCTTCTGCCGTGGTCAGACATTGAGCTGAGCTCAATTTCACACCTTGTAACACAGGCAAGAACCCCTTCTTGGATTGATCCATATTGAACTTCTTCAATATCTTATCAAGGTATGTGCTTTGTGAAAGACCTATGAGGCGTCTCGATCTATCTCTATAGATTTTGATGCCTAATATATAAGCAGCTTCTCCAAGGTCCTTCATTGAAAAACTTTTATTCAAGTAGGCCTTGATGCTGTCCAAGAGTTCTATATCATTTCCCATCAAAAGTATGTCATCTACATATAATATGAGAAATGCTACAGAGCTCCCACTCACTTTCTTGTAAACGCAGGCTTCTCCATAAGTCTGTGTAAACCCAAACACTTTGATCATCTCATCAAAGCGAATGTTCCAACTCCGAGATGCTTGCACCAGCCCATAAATCGAGCGTTGGAGCTTGCATACTTTGTCAGCATTCTTAGGATCGACAAAACCTTCCGGCTGCATCATATACAATTCTTCCTTAAGGAAACCATTAAGGAATGCCGTTTTGACGTCCATTTGCCATATTTCGTAATCATAGAATGCGGCAATTGCTAACATGATTCGGACGGACTTCAGCTTCGCTACCGGTGAGAAAGTCTCATCGTAGTCAACCCCTTGAACTTGTCGATAACCCTTAGCGACAAGCCGAGCTTTATAGATGGTCACATTACCATCCGCGTATGTCTTCCTCTTAAAGATCCATTTATTTTCTATGGCTCGCCGCTCAACGGGAAAGTCAGTCAAAGTCCATACTTTGTTTTCATACATGGATCCTATCTCGGATTTCATGGCTTCCAGCCATTTGTCGGAATCCGGGCCCGCCATCGCTTCTTCATAGTTCGAAGGTTCACCATTGTCTAACAGCATGATTTCCAAGACAGGGTTGCCGTACCACTCTGGTGCGGAACGTGTCCTTGTGGACCTTCGAATTTCAGTAGGGGCTTGATCAGAAGTATCTTGATCATTATCATTAACTCCCTCTCTAGTCGGTGCTGGCATCTCAGGAACATTTTCTTGAGTTGCGCCATTTTCCGGTTCAAGAGGTAATACTTCATCAAGCTCTACTTTCCTCCCACTTACTTCTTTCGAGAGAAACTCTTTCTCCAGAAAGGACCCATTCTTGGCAACAAAGATCTTGCCTTCGGATCTGAGGTAGAAGGTGTACCCAATAGTTTCTTTTGGGTATCCTATGAAGACGCATTTATCCGACTTGGGTTCGAGCTTTTCAGGTTGAAGTTTCTTGACATAAGCATCGCATCCCCAAACTTTTAGAAACGACAGCTTAGGTTTCTTCCCAAACCATAATTCATACGGTGTCGTCTCAACGGATTTCGACGGAGCCCTATTTAAAGTGAATGCGGCAGTCTCTAAAGCATAGCCCTAAAAAGAAAGTGGTAAATCGGTAAGAGACATCATAGATCGCACCATATCTAACAGAGTGCGATTACGACGTTCGGACACACCATTACGCTGAGGTGTTCCAGGCGGCGTGAGTTGTGAAACTATTCCACATTTTCTTAAGTGTGCCCCAAACTCGTGACTCAAGTATTCTCCTCCATGATCTGATCGTAGAAACTTGATTTTCCTGTCACGTTGATTTTCAACCTCACTCTGAAATTCCTTGAACTTTTCAAAGGTTTCAGACTTGTGTTTCATTAAGTAGATATACCCATACCTACTTAAATCATCAGTGAGGGTGAGAACATAACGATAGCCACCGCGAGCCTCAACACTCATCGGACCGCACACATCAGTATGTATGATTTCCAATAAGTCGGTTGCTCGCTCCATTGTTCCTGAGAACGGAGTCTTGGTCATTTTACCCATAAGGCATGGTTCGCACGTGTCAAATGATTCATAATCAAGAGACTCTAAAAGTCCATCAGCATGGAGCTTCTTCATGCGTTTGACACCTATGTGACCAAGGCGGCAGTGCCATAAGTATGTGGGACTATCATTATCAACCTTATTTCTTTTGGTACTCACATTATGAACATGTGTAGCATCACGTTCGAGATTCATAAAGAATAAACCATTTACCATAGGAGCATGACCATAAAACATATCTCTCATAAAAATGGAACAACCATTATTCTCAGATTTAAAAGAGTAGCCATCTCGAATTAAACGAGATCCCGATACAATGTTCATGCTCAAAGCTGGCACTAAATAACAATTATTAAGGTTTAAAACTAATCCCGAAGGGAGATGCAGAGGTAGCGTGCCGACGGCGATCACATTGACCTTGGAACCATTCCCGACGCACATCGTCACCTCGTCCTTTGCCAGTTTCCGCTTATTCCGCAGCCCCTGCTTTGAGTTACAAATGTGAGCAACTGCACCGGTATCAAATACCCAGGAGCCACTACGGGCACTAGTAAGGTACACATCAATTACATGTATATCACATATACCTTTGGTTTTGCCGGCCTTCTTATCCGCTAAGTACTTAGGGCAGTTCCGCTTCCAGTGACCGCTTCCCTTGCAATAAAAGCACTCAGTCTCGGGCTTGGGTCCATTCTTTGGCTTCTTCCCGGCAGCTTGCTTGCCGGGCGCGGCAACCTCCTTGCCGTCCTTCTTGAAGTTCTTTTTACCCTTGCCTTTCTTGAACTTAGTGGTTTTATTGACCATCAACACTTGATGTTCCTTCCTGACTTCTACCTCTGCTGATTTCAGCATAGCAAATACTTCAGGAATGGTCTTTTCCATCCCCTGCATATTGAAGTTCATCACAAAGCTCTTGTAGCTTGGTGGAAGCGACTGGAGGATTCTGTCAATGACCGCATCATCCGGGAGATTAACTCCCAGCTGAGTCAAGCGGTTATGCAACCCAGACATAGTGAGTATGTGCTTACTGACAGAACTGTTTTCCTCCATCTTACAGCTGAAGAATTGGTCGGAGACTTCATATCTCTCGACCCGGGCATGAGCTTGGAAAACCATTTTCAGCTCTTCGAACATCTCATATGCTCCATGTCTCTCAAAACGCTTTTGGAGCCCCGGCTCTAGGCTGTAAAGCATGCCGCACTGAACGAGGGAGTAGTCATCGAAACGTGCCTGCCAAGCGTTCATAACATCTTGTTCTGCAGGGAGAACGGGTGCGTCACCAAGCGGTGCTTGTAGGACATAATCTTTCTTGGCAGCTATGAGGATGATCCTCAGGTTCCGGACCCAGTCCGTATAGTTGCTGCCATCGTCTTTCAGCTTAGTTTTCTCTAGGAACGCGTTGAAGTTGAGGACTACGTTGGCCATTTGATCTACAAGACATATTGCAAAGATTTTAGACTAAGTTCATGATAATTAAGTTCAACTAATCAAATTATTAGTGAACTCCCACTTAGATTAGACATCCCTCTAGTCATCTAAGTATTACATGATCCGAGTTAAACTAGACCGTGTCCGATCATCACGTGAGACGGACTAGTCAACATCGGTGAACATCTTCATGTTGATCGTATCTTCTATACGACTCATGCTTGACCTTTCGGTCTTCTGTGTTCCGAGGCCATGTCTGTACATGCTAGGCTCGTCAAGTCAACCTAAGTGTTTGCATGTGTAAATCTGTCTTACACCCGTTGTATGTGAACGTCTGAATAAAACACCCGATCATCATGTGGTGTTTTGAAACAGCGAACTGTCGCAACGGTGCACAGTTAGGGGGAACACTTCTTGAATTTATTGTGAGGGATCATCTTATTTACTACCGTCGTTCTAAGTAAACAAGATGCAAAACATGATAAACATCACATGCAATCAAATAATAAACGTGACATGATATGGCCAATATCACATAGCTCCTTTGATCCCCATCTTGGGGCTCCATGATCATCTTGTCACCGGCTTGACACCATGATCTCCATCATCGTGTCTCCATGAAGTTGCTCGCCAACTATTACTTCTACTACTATGGCTAACGCGTTTAGCAATAAAGTAAAGTAATTTACATGGCGTTTCTCGATGACATGCAGGTCATTAAAAGAATAAAGACAACTCCTATGGCTCCTGCCGGTTGTCATACTCATCGACATGCAAGTCGTGAATCCTATTACAATAGCATGAACATCTCATACATCACATATAGATCATTCATCATTCATCACAACTTTGGCCATATCATATCACAAACCACTTGCTGCAAAAACAAGTTAGACGTCCTCTAATTGTTGTTGCAATTTTTACGTGGCTGAATTAGGGTTCTAGCAAGAACATCTTTTTACCTACGTTAAAGCCACAACGTGATTTGTCAACTTCTATTTACCCTTCATAAGGACCCTGTTCATCGATTCCGCTCCAACTAAAGTAGGAGAAACAGACACCCGCCAGCCACCTTATGCAACTAGTGCATGTTAGTCGGTGGAACCGGTCTCACGTTAGCGTACGTGTAAGGTTGGTCCGGGCCGCTTCATCCCACAATACCGCTGAAGCAAGAAAGGACTAGTAACGGCAAGAAAGTTGACAAATCTACGCCCACAACAAATTGTGTTCTACTCGCGCAAGAAGAACTACGCATAGACCTAGCTCATGATGCCACTGTTGGGGAACGTTGCAGAAAACAAAAATTTTCCTACTCGTTTCACCAAGATCATCTAGGAGTTCATCTAGCAACGAGTGATTAGATGCATCTACATACCTTTGTAGATCGCGAGCGGAAGCATTCAAAAGAACGGTGATGATGTAGTCGTACTCGACGTGATCCAAATCACCGATGACCAGCGCCGAACGGACAACACCTCCGCGTTCAACACACGTACGGAACAGCCACGTCTCCTCCTTCTTGATCCAGCAAGGGAGGGAGGAGAGGTTGAGGGAGATGGCACCAGCAGCAGCACGACGGCGTGGTGTTGATGGAGCTGCAGTACTCCGGCAGAGCTTCGCTAAGCACTATGGAGGTGGAGGAGGTGTTGGGGAGGGAGAAGGAGGCAACCAAAGGCCAAGGCGTTCAGGTATGAAGTCCCTCCTCTCCCCCAATATATATAGGAGGGCCAAGGGGGGTGGCCGGCCCTAGGAGATCCAATCTCCTAGGGGGTGCGGCGGCCAAGGGGGGTTTCCCTCCCCCCCAAGGCACCTAGGAGGTGCCTTCCCCTCCTAGGACTCTTTCCCCCTTAAACCCTAGGCGCATGGGCCTATGTGGGGCTGGTGCCCTTGGCCCATTAGGCCAAGGCGCACCCCCTACAGCCCATGTGGCCCCCCCGGGACAGGTGGACCCACCCGGTGGACCCCCGGGACCCTTCCGGTGGTCCCGGTACAATACCGATAACCCCGAAACTTGTCCCGATGCCCGAAACAGGACTTCCCATATATAAATCTTTACCTCCGGACCATTCCGGAACTCCTCGTGACATCCGGGATCTCATCCGGGACTCCGAACAACATTCGGGTTACTGCATATACATATCCCTACAACCCTAGCGTAACTGAACCTTAAGTGTGTAGACCCTACGGGTTCGGGAGACAAGCAGACATGACCGAGACGACTCTCCGGTCAATAACCAACAGCGGGATCTGGATACCCATGTTGGCTCCCACATGCTCCACGATGATCTCATCGGATGAACCACGATGTCGAGGATTCTATCAACCCCGTACACTATTCCCTTTGTCTATCGATATGTTACTTGCCCGAGATTCGATCGTCGGTATCCCAATACCTCGTTCAATCTCGTTACCGGCAAGTCAATTTACTCGTACCGTAATGCATGATCCCGTGACCAGACACTTGGTCACTCTGAGCTCATTATGATGATGCATTACCGAGTGGGCCCAGTGATACCTCTCCGTCACACGGAGTGACAAATCCCAGTCTTGACCCATGTCACCCAACAGACACTTTCGGAGATACCCGTAGTCTACCTTTATAGTCACCCAGTTACGTTGTGACGTTTGGCATACCCAAAGCACTCCTACGGTATCCGGGAGTTACACGATCTCATGGTCTAAGGAAAAGATACTTGACATTGAAAAACTCTAGCAAACGAACTATACGATCTTGTGCTATGTTTAGGATTGGGTCTTGTCCATCACATCATTCTCCCAATGATGTGATCTCGTTATCAATGACATCCAGTGTCCATAGTCAGGAAACCATGACTATCTGTTGATCAACGAGCTAGTCAACTAGAGGCTCACTAGGGACATGTTGGTGTCTGTCATTCACACATGTATTACGATTTCCGAATAACACAATTATAGCATGAATAAAGACAATTATCATGAACAAGGAAATATAATAATAATGCTTTTATTATTGCCTCTAGGGCATATTTCCAACATATCTTGCTATCACTTAGTTGTTTATCTTGCTTAGCATAAGTTGTTGGTGCACATGAGCCTAATTGTTGTAGGTTTTGTGCTTGTCAAATTAACCGCTAGGTTTATTCCGCATTTGTTCAAGCCTAAACCGTAATTATTTTAAAGCGCCTATTCACCCCTCCTCTAGGAGACATCCACGATCTTTCACCATTCTTCAAGCTGATGAAGAAGAAGGGCCCATTCGAGTGGACTCTGAAGGCTGACCAAGCGTTTCAAAATCTTAAGAGATAGTTGACCAGCCCGCCAGTGATGGTGGCGCCTCGACTCCTCGATCCCTTGGTGCTCTACTTATCTGCCACACCCCACTCCGTCAGCGCAGCGCTGGTGGCCCTCAGAGAAGAGCGCCAGGCCAAGGGCCCGCGAAGTGAAGCCCCCAAGCCCGGCGAGGAAGCACGGCACCAAGGTGATGCCCCTGATGCAGCAGCAGCTTCAGCAGGCCGCCCAGCTCCTGAAGCCAAAGACCCCAAAAAGGCACCTCAACCCGCGGGAGCCAAGGGCTCGAACAGCTCGCCCGCCCTCGTCGAGCACCCGGTATACTTCGTCAGCACAGTGCTGCGGGACGTGAGGGCACGATACCCCATGCCTAAAAAGATCTTACTCGCGCTCCGGGTAGCCTCGCGTAAGCTGCGCCACTACTTCCAGGGTCATCCCATCAAGGTTGTCTCGGCTTACCCGCTGGAGAGAGTGCTCAGGAGCCCCAATGCTGCCGGGCGAGTCGCTGAATGGAACATCGAGCTACAAGCGTTTGATTTGGAGTTCAGCACGACCAGGGTCATCAAGGGGGCTGCGCTCGCAGAGTTTGTGGCAGAGTGGACCGACGCCCCAGAGCTCGAAGCAGGCGAGGACCAGACGACTGGGTCATGTACTTCGACGGCGCATTCTCACGCCAGGGCGTGAGGGCTGGGGCGGTGCTTATCTCACCCACCCAGGACAAGCTCTACTATGCTGTGCAGCTCTGCTTCCAGCAAGGCGAGAAGGTTTCCAACAACATAGCAGAGTACGAGAGCCGCATAGTTAGCCTCAGGGCCGCGACAACCCTGGGGGTGAGGCGTCTCACCATCAAGGGCGACTCACAGCTCCTTGTCAACTTCTCCAACAAAGTATATGAGACGAAGGACGAACACATGAAGGCGTATCTTGCGGAGGGGCGCAAGATGGAGAAGCAGTTCTCGGGTCTGGAGTTGCAGCATGTGCCCCGTGGCACCAACAAGGAAGCCGACGACATCGCCAGGAGGACATCCAAGAGGCTACCCCAAGAGCCTGGTGTCTTTGAGGAGCGGCTCTTCAGGCCTTCAGCAACACCGCCACTCTCAAGAACAGCGCTGCCTCGGTAGGAGCTCCCTCAACCACCTGCCTCAGGAGCCCCGACCTGCGGCCCGACTTCGGGAGCGCACTTGCTCTTGGCACTCGAACCTCAGGAGGGGTGCTGGACCAAAGAATTCAAGGAATACCTGACACAAGGGACGATGCCGAAAGAGGAGGAGGACATGGAGCGTGTGGCTCGACAAGCCACTACGTACTACATCCGGGACGGTGAGTTATACAGGAAGCGGCCAAATGACGTTTCCTTGTGTTGCATCTCCAGGGAATAAGGAAGAGAGCTGCTGTCCGACATACATGGCAGGGACTGCGGACACCACTCATCATCACGGACCCTCGTCGGCAAGGTGTTTCGTAGTGGATTCTACTAGCCCACGACGCTCAACAACGCGGCTGAGTTGGTGAGGTCCTGCGAGGCCTGCCAGTTCCACGCCAAGCAGATTCATCGGCCGGCTAAGAGCCTCCAGACCATCCCACTCTCATGGCCGTTCGCGGTTTGGGGGCTGGATATCTTGGGCACATTCCCTCGGGCGCCCGGGGGCTATCGCTACCTCTATGTCGTCATCGCAAGCTGGCGCACCTCTCTCAATCCGTGCCCCATGGGTACCGCAATACGAAGCGCTGGGCTAGGGCCAACGGCGCCGGTGACCAGAGCTTGGATCTCCTGACAAATTTTTGTAGTTCCTCCTTACCAGGTACGGACAAACACGCACCTGCGAGGCGGAAACCGCTCTAAGCGCGTCAAGCTAAGTTTTTCTTACGTACCTATATAAAACATGAATGATGCAACGCGACGCGGGAGTGGTAAGCACAGCATAGCAATTTGGAAATCATAGTTGTTGCGCGCCCCCACGGGTCCCCATACTTGTCTCTTTCAATGCAGGAAGGAAAAGAAGAATAAAACATAAGCGGCGTGTGCCCCTGGAGCGATCCGCGAGGGTGGGCTCTTGGCACCGTCCCGAGCTCAGCCAGACCCCTCCTCGCGCTTCATGGAGGCGCAGCGACGAGACGACCCACTGCTGCCTTCGAAGCGGGTGCAGCGGCTGGTCGTAACCACCGCTGCTGGAGCTGTCGCCGGAGGAAGAGCCACCGTAGCTGAACGAGACATGGTCGGCCCCAAGGGCGGGTTCGCCCTCGTCCTCATCACGACCGTCGCCAAGGCCGAGCACCTGCTCGCCGTTGTTAACCTCGAGACAGCACTCGACGCGGCGACCATCTTCCCCAAACACCCTCACATAGAGGGTCACGTCACCGTCGTACTTGAAATGGAGGATGCACCGCCTTCCCAGACCGCGCGCGCGGGCAAACGTCTGCCAGCCACGGGCCAGGGCTATGTTGCCCATGACGGAGACCTCAACCGTGACCCAGGAAGCCCTACTGCAGCAGCCGTCCGCCTGTAGCCAGAGCCCGCCTGGGCCTGAGGCCGGCAGCTCGTCGGCGAAGAAGCGCGAGAGCTGAAGCCAGTTGCCAGCCGAATTCTCCGACCAGACGACGAACTCCGGCAGCACCTCCGCCGAGTGGAAGCGCGGTCGGGGTGGCTGCACGACCACGGCACGTCTCCCTTCGTCAACAGGACTACCACGACCGGAGCGACCCCTGCCATGCGAAGCGGCACCGCCGCGGCTGCGGGGGGCCGCGGCGGGGGTCGTGATGTGCTTGCGGGGACGGCCGTGTCCACGCTTGGGCACTGGAGAGCCGGGTCCCTCGCGAGGGGCCTTCCTCTTTTCCGCGGCGAAAAACTTCCTCGACGGCACCATTGGTGTCGCTACAGGCGATGGAACAAAGGGGAGAAGCAAGCGGAATGGGAAGAGATGGGCGACGGGGGCTCTGCCCCCTTCCCATTTATAGCTGGAGAAGGCCAACCAGCACCCCCCAAGATCACAGGTAATGATGACTTTTCCTTGCATGTAGCAGGGACTTGTCAAGTCGGGCAGTTGTCGAGGCAGTGTGGGGAAGCGGAGACGCCCACGTCCAATCAACCGCCACGCGTCGACCAAGGCCGCAGGCCAATGGGGCCCACAGCGCTCCACACTTGCCCTTTGGCTTCACCCCGAAGCCAAGCCCGAGCGCGCCTTGGGTCCGGGGGCTACTGTCGGCGTTCTAGGAACGGGGCCCCCAGACTTGCCTGCCTGCGGCCCATGGCTTGGCTCTGCAAGCGGGCCTGTACGGCCCTTCTTCACCAGCAAGGACTCAAGACCCTCGCGAGGGGCCAAGCCTCGCGAGGCGGACGACGCAAGACCTCCTTAGGAGCAGCCTCACCAGGCTGGCCCGCGAGGGGCGGAGAGATCAAGGCAAGGCAAATCTCGCGAGGTTTCAATGACGTGAGTCATGACGACCAAGGCCAGGCGGGCGCCAGCGCGCATCGTGTCCTTGTTTCCTCTTTGGTGCTAAGGAGGCAAGCGCAGGCGAGGAGTACCGAGGCATCAAGCAAATGTTTCCATATCGATGCAACGAGACCAAGACCAGCAGGACAGCAAGACAGAGGTCATCGTGGAGCCCAAGACGGCGTCACCCACTAGTAGAAAAATGGCCTTTAGTCCCGGTTCATAAGGAGCGGCCTCACCAGGCTGTCTCCATCGGATGCGGATTTTCGTTCTGAACATTTTGATATATTATACGTTTTTTTCCGACATCGTATGCAAAAGTTATAGCCGTTTTACATTTTCCCTATATTTTTTGCAAAACATGTCCAAATTTAAGTTTTTAAATTTTCCTAACTAGTAGATGTAGTAATATAACTACCTCTCGAAGGATTTTATTTTTTGAAATTTTTATCATTTTTTTGATATTTTCAAAACAAAAAAGGAGATCCACCGGGGGGGGTAGAGTTTGAAAATGGGACCTTTAGTCCCGGTTTGAGACACAAACCGGGACTAAAGGACATCGCACCCTTTAGTCCCGGTTCGTGTCTCAAACCGGGACTAAAGGTCTAATCTTTAATCTCGGTTTGGGACACAAACCGGGACTAAAGAGCATCGCACCCTTTAGTCTCGGTTCGTGTCTCAAACCGGGACTAAAGGGCTTAGGTGAACCGGGACTAAAGGCTTAGCCGCACGAACCGGGACCAATGCTCACATTAGTCCCGGTTCGTGACTGAACCGGGACTAATGTGAATATTGCCTCGTGACCAAAGCCCTGTTTTC
Organism: Triticum aestivum; assembly: GCF_018294505.1. NCBI lineage: Eukaryota > Viridiplantae > Streptophyta > Magnoliopsida > Poales > Poaceae > Triticum > Triticum aestivum. The sequence continues at coordinate 488,697,550 of NC_057800.1, forward strand.
TACTAGTGACCACCAGAGCCTTTGGCAGGCGAAGACTACTTTTGTCAGGATAAGCTGTACTAGCTGTCCCCTTTCAAATTGGCCGTTGTTGACTCCCTTCCCGCTCTCATCGAATCGGGGAGAGAAAGGCCTACCACCCCCAAGTCCACCAAGCACAAGAACACCTCTCCGCAGGAGGCTGTTCTTCCCCTTGTACTGTTCATCCTCAGCCCAAGAGGCAATCCACCACCACCACACTGGAGTAGGGTATTACACCACAACGGTGGCCCGAACCAGTATAAATCTTGTGTCTCGTGTGTTGTGAGTTCGTGTGCTTAGCCTAGAGATCGCGAAGTGTTTGAGGGCGTGATCAATGAGGGTGAGATCTTCACGCGCACCCCGGTGTTCGAACCTTAAGGGTTTTGTCGGAACCCGAAATTCTATAGTGATATGTGTGTGACTTACAAAAATCAAGTTCAAATGCCCCTATCTCTCTCTAGCTTAACGTTAAAGATGCCGGTATGTATTATGGTTTGCTTCTATGCAATTAGGTAGGTTTGATGTTATATCTACTGTTAATAAAAGTTGCACTGATAAATTTTGGAAAATTGTACTGGCCCATCTTGTGATGGAATGTATCATATATTAGAGATGATACCTTGTATGTTGTTGCGAGAATTGGATGCAATCTTTTAAATGAGATTTGATATTATGAAACACTAGTATTTAGATTAACAAATATGAGAATTGAAACTGATTATAATATCTTGTTGTCAGCATAATAAAAACCAGGGTATCCCGAGTGTACCGACAGAACAAGAAACTATGCTGAAATCCCTCCTCCCAATTAACACTACAACGGCTTCACCACGTGGCAGGCATGCAGATCTTTGTGAAGATTTACTGCTAAGTAAATCTACTGAGCCACTCAAATGTCCGCTCATCATGGAATTTTGCATGCACCTAATGCACTTTAGCATCTTCGATGCCGAAAAATTTCAGGTTTTTAAAAAATTGTTTCAGGAGCTATTTCTTCTTCTGAATTTACTGTTTCTGGGTGGGAGCAGATAAACTGGGCTCACTCAAACATGACAATTTACATTAGTGAATCAGCGGTCTAGAACTTAGAGAGATCGGGCACAGTCCTGAAGGGACAAAGTGTTGTGCACAGATACCTTAAATAATGCATCCAGAGATAGAAAATGTGGAATAGATCAGATCATATCTGGAATTTTAAATGTTCTGTCAAAGCCTGAAAAGGGCATTAGACAATTGCAGCAATGGACGTGTCCATCTAGGGCATTCGCTAGGCCAGAAATTCGCATTTTCTTTGTTCTCCATTACCTGAAATGCAAAAAAAGAGATGCGTCTAAGCGATGCTATGTGCTTACAATATAGCATGTCTGGTCTTAATCAGTACGTGCATAAATCTCTTTGCCTAATCTCCAACTGTAAAAGCTTAGCCTAGTTACATAATTTTCGCATTGTTTGTCTCCCGAGTGCATGCAGACAGAGAAGAGATTCCTGCTTGCTTGTTCGTCGAATTTACTTATTCAGACGCGACGTTGGTCGTTAGATCTGAACTGTGTGATTAATATAAAGGGCCTAAGCATAGCTATAGGTTTATTCCCGTGCGCCTGTCAGTACTTTTGCTTCACCCGCGAATAAAGCCCAGGACCGTTTCCCTGCATGAAAACGACCGCAATTATGCATGACGCCCGCCGGCCGCGGTTTACGCTTGGGACGAGACGAGCAACAGCGAAACGGAGGGAGAAGATTCACCAGGACCAGGGGAGACTGTGCCGAACACTCTCGCCCTGGGAAGCAACTCACCTGGGCCTCAGGCTCTCACGGCCACATTCCACTCTTGACAGGCAAGTTAGCGGAGGGAATGTTCCGACGAGACGTCGGCACGTCCTCCGGGATGCCCTGCTCCTCTCGTACCTGCAGTGACCACCCCACCACCGACTGACCAGCCAACACCAGCCCGAGGAAAGGGAAGGCAATGGAAGAAAAACGCCGGGCGGCCGGAGAGGTAGGGCGGACGACCCCTCCCTCCCCCGCCACCAACTGCACGGAAAAGACCATGGAAAAGCGGCCGTCGCTCGGTCCATCCCGCATCTCGCCGCCGCTTAATTTTCCACCGGCACCGCCTACCTGTCCCTCGACCATACGCTACCAACTCATGGGCCTCGAATATCTCCCGTCTTCTCCAGAGCCGGGCTTTTGGAGATTCCTCCCATAAACTAACCGCAAGATTTGTGAATCTTTCATTTTGTTTATACACACACAGAGTCCCGGAGTCCACAGGCACGAATGATACGGATGGGCGCGTGAATGAATGGGTGCATCGTGAGAAGTGAGAACCAGCTGTGTGTGGCGTATCGTATCTAATCCATGGCTCCATGCATGTATAAGAATAACGCCACCAATATCATAGACTAGTAGCAAAGCGAGACATGCTGCTGATATTTTTCTCCATACGCTAGCCAACGGTGTGGAGCCGAGCATGGGCATGGTGGTGGTGGTGGTCATTTTTACGACTACAGTTGTGCGCAAGTGGGCGCAGCCTCTCGCAACTCAACTATTCTGATTCCATCTGCCTGCCTATAAATTCCCCGAGCCGCGGGCACTGCAGATGCCAAGCCACCCAACCTGCTAACCAAGCAAAGCAGAGCAGCTCGGAGAGGAGGCCAGAGGATACTGTCTGTCTGAAACCCAAAGGTAAGTTCATCACAATCTGCTTGCATGGTTTGGCTCTGAAATGGGTGGTGTGCGTGCAAATAGCATTGTCTGCACCCATGGGTGGTGATGCCAGACAGCTAGACTAGAGGATGGCTTTCCGCTCCGCATTCGTTCAGTTACTCAGTGTTTATCCACTTCTCCCGCATGTGTTCAATCAAGAACCTTCCATTTCTGAAACGAAGAGCTGAAAAGAGAGGCTTTTTGCACATGGAAATGCCTGTTAGCAAAGTGGGCATGCTTTCAGGAACTACCCATTTCCATTTGTCCATTCAGGCATGGGAATGTCGTCCTTTCCTAATAGCAAGAACAAAATCTTGCTTAGAAAAAGCATGGATATGTCTCTGAGTTGCGACCATGCCTGCATAGGAGTCGGTCATGGTAGACAGGGTACCAGTTGAGCACCAAAGGTGTCGGTTGACTCAGGTTTTCGGCCACTTGTTGGCGAGGGAACATGGCGCACAAATTTATTTCTCCCATTTTTTCTTTTTATATATTCCAAAAGGAAAAGGTTTTCACCAGTACTCTTGTTTTGCTGCTTGCAGCACCTTTTCTCTCTGTCGCCACACTTTCACTTGGTTTCACCTGATGATGGTCAAATCTAGGGCCATGCATGATATGATAACAGCGAATCGCAGACTCATGTACTGAAAGCTTGACAGTATTGTACTTTTATCTGAACCTGGCTTCTCAATCAGTCACACCAAACCAAGCCAAAAAGGATATCTCAGTTAGACATATCACGCTCTCTTTGGGCAAAGCGGCCTAAACAGATGCCTCGAGAATATTTGTTTGTTTACACCTACACCGTGGGCAGGGGCAGGGTAATAATTTGTGCAAAATGAGGATGTACTACACAATTAACCAGAGTTCTGACCGTGTATATTACATGACCGCAGGAAAGAAGGCAACCAATTCTCGAGACTTGAGATCGAGCTTGTCCACTATACCACAACAGTAGCCGGCAATGGCTTCCTCTTTGCTCCACTGCTCCGACAAGCTCCCGTTCATGGACGTGGAGACCATCCTCCACATGAAAGAAGGCCTCGACGAGAGCAGCTACGCGCAGAACTCCTCGCTCCAGAAGAGGGGCATGGACACCCTTAAGAGCCTCATCGTCAACTCGGCGACGGACGTGTACATCTCCCAGATGCCGGAGAGGTTCACAGTGGCCGACCTCGGGTGCTCCTCGGGCCCCAACGCGCTCTGCCTGGTGGAGGACATCATCGGGGGCGTCGGCAAGGTCTGCTGCCGGTCGTCGCAGCCGCCGCCCGAGTTCTCGGTGCTCCTCAACGACCTCCCCACCAACGACTTCAACACCATCTTCTTCAGCCTGCCGGAGTTCACCCACAGGCTCAAGTCCGCCGCCAAGTCCGACGAGTGGGGCCGGCCGATGGTGTTCCTGTCCGGCGTGCCCGGGTCCTTCTACGGGAGGCTGTTCCCGAGGACCAGCGTGCACTTCATCTGCTCCTGCTCCAGCCTGCACTGGCTCTCCCAGGTCCCGCCGGGCCTCTTCGACGAGGCCAAGGCACCGATCAACAAGGGCAAAATGTACATATCGAGCACGAGCCCGCCCGCCGTGTCCGTGGCCTACCGGAGGCAGTTCCAGAGGGACTTCAGCCTGTTCCTCAAGTCGCGCGCCGCCGAGGTCTTCCCCGGCGGGCGGATGGTGCTGGCCATGCTCGGCAGGCAGAGCGACGAGTGCGTGGACAGGAGGACGACCTTCCTGTGGGAGCTCCTCTCGGAGTCCTTCGCGGCGCTCGTGTCGCAGGGGCTGGTGGAGCAGGACAAGGTGGACGCGTACAACGTGCCGTTCTACGCGCCGTCGCTGCAGGAGATGGAGGTGGAGGTGCGGCTGGAGGGGTCCTTCAGCCTCGACTACGTGCAGACGTACGAGATCAACCTGAGCAGCAGCGGCGACGCCAAGGAGGACGGCAGGACGGTGTCCATGGCGATCAGGGCCATCCAGGAGTCCATGCTCAGCCACCACTTCGGCCCGGACATCGTCGACGCGCTCTTCCACAAGTACACGCAGCTGGTCACCGAGTCCATGGAGAGGGAAGAGGTCAAGAGTGTCCAGATAGGGGTAGTCCTCACCAGGTTGTGACTCGAGTCTGTCTACTGACTGTATTTTTCTTTAGCAAGTTTAGGTTTGACTCTGTTCTATTGTCATATTCAGTATTGTTTAGTAGTAGTAATTGGCAGCAAAAGTCACATTTATCATGGGAATGTGTGCATCCTTTGTCTCTTCAGCTTTACGCCATGTATCAAGTTTAGCTTAGAATCTCGAATAGGAGTATCATTTCTAAACCCAGGCTTAGCTCCACACGGTTAAAAAAAATCACACAAAATACAAAAGAAAAAAAAAATCCAATTTTTGCTCTGAATTTCAGATCATTTGGACATATGAGTAGCTCTCAGAAAAAAAGACAAATTTGGGTTAAAACAGTACATGAACAGTAAACGTTTTACATATCCTAAATTTGTGTTTTTGCCGAGAGTTACTCAGATGTCCAAATGATCTAGAACTTGGAGCGCACCTCACGCATCAAATTATCTACCATAGAAACAATTAGATTTCTTTTTGTTTTTTCTAGTATTTGTTTTGAATTTTTTTCTTCATCACAGGTGCAAATGAGTCTGGGCACCGAATCGCTGCTCTCTTTGACTCTGTTCTATTGTCATATTAAGTATTGTTTAGTAGTAACTGGCAACAAGTCACATTTATCAAGGGAAAGTGTTTAAAATTGGCCGACCTGCAGAGACCGTCGTCGGTCACCTCCATGTGTGCATCCTTTGTCCCTTGAGCTTTGCGCCACGTAGCTATGGGGCCCGCTCGTGGCAGGACGTTCCCTAATATTCTTCTCTATCTTTCGAGTCCGCTCGTTCTCGTCGTCTCTTTTCTTTCTCACCATCACGCAAATCCATGTCCCCGCCGGCTTTTTCCCCGATATACCCCCCACCGTGTGCCACAACCATCTACTCCTCATAGCCTTCCTTGTGTGTGTTGGCGCATGCCTTTCCCCTCGCAAAGCACGCCGCCCTCCCCATCCAATCTCTCACCACGAGTTGCAAGCCTCTGTCGGTGATTCATGAGGAGACGCTACAGGCGATGGGCGGGTGCTGCGGGCCAGCGTGCACTGCAATGCTGCGGCCGGTGCACCACGGAGTTGCGCCCAACGCCTGGAGGAGCTGCAACCAATGTGGTTGGGTGTTGCAAGGGATTTTTGCTGCAACCACCAACAGCTTTTGCTATGACCGGCGGCGGCCGAAGTTGCGATTAGCAACGTCCATTGCTAGAACCAACAAAATCCATTGCTGGAACCGACAACATCAACTGTTGGGATGGCGGCACTGAATATTGCGATGGGATGCCATTTGTTGGAACTGGTGACTTCGATTATTGGGAGCGACGATGTCAATTCTGGAATCAATGACATCATTTGTTGGGAGACCGCACCGAATGCTAGAACCGGTGACTTCGCTTGCTGGGATCAGTGGCGATGTATGCTGGAACGGGCTTCGGTCGTTCTACAAGCGCGACATTGCGGGTGCTGCGTGACGCTGGGTGCAATGATGAACGGTGGCAAGAGGCAACGAGCCGGTGGTGCGGCGATGCTTCGAGGTCGGGCGCGCACGCGCATGTCCCAGGCAGGGATCAACGACACTCGCTATCACCTCCCTCCCGTGCGCGTTGTTATGATGTTTTTTTGGGTGGGGGAGTGGGGTGGGGTGAAACGATGTGTGGGGACAAAGTGAGGGAGGAAGACCTTACGTGTGGGAGACGTTGCATTGTATGGTGCGGGATGAGACCGGCCGAGGCTAGCGTCGGTCGATTGGCGCCTATCACTAGACTTTTAGCATGACCTGGTTGGACATCATGTTGAGAGCCATGTTTCGTACGCACGAGATGGACTAATGATATTCCCATGTAGATATAGAAATGAGGGACCTTCTTGAGATGATGCTGGTTTATAGGATAAGGGTTTAAAAGAAGAGGCACAAGTTAGGCTCAAGAGCAAAAAACACAATCCACACACCATGATACAAACACAACCATGTGTTCTTAAGAGCTGAAGCACTCACACATGGGCGCGTGCACACACACATGGTGGATACCCATCGGCAACAACGACGCCCCTCAGACTGCACCCCAAGGGCGCTCTACCCTGGGTGTCGAAGCGTGTCACGTATACGCTGAATGAGTGCATCAAGGGTCGACAAATCCTGGTTCTGGTTGAGTGACCATGAGAGCTGCAGAAAAATTGTCATTTTATATAGGCAGTCAATAGGATGATCGATGAATATACCCTCGATAAGGGTTTCATTTTCAATACGCCACATCGCCCAAGAAATAGTAGTAAAGACAACCCAAGTAACCCGCTGAGTCGTCCCTGATAGCATACTACTAAGGGTACGAAAGTCCACAAACAAAGGCGGTGCCCAAAAGCAGCCAACAATGTCTCTACCCCACATGAATTGCGCCATAATGCGCGAGAATAAGATGTGATGGAAGTCCTCTACCATGCCATACAACACACTAAGGATGGCAATGGGTCAGGTTTGGATCGGGTTGAACAATATAAAATCCATATCCATATCCATGAAGACAGTCTTTACCCGCCCATGAAAAAAATCCACGGGTGAAAAATTGTGACCATGTCCAAACCCGATGGATATCCTGAAGGAAATATGCCCTAAAGGCAATAATAAAGTTGTTATTTAGATTTCCTTATATCATGATAAATGTTTATTATTCATGCTAGAATTGTATTAACCAGAAACTTAGTACATGTGTGAATACATAGACAAACAAAGTGTCACTAGTATGCCTCTACCTGACTAGCTCGTTGAATCAAAGATGGTTAAGTTTCCTAGCCATAGACATGAGTTGTCATTTGATTAACGGGATCACATCATTAGAGAATGATGTGATTGACTTGACCCATTCCGTTAGCATAGCATTTGTCGTTTAGTATATTCCTATTGCTTTCTTCATGACTTATACATGTTGCTATTACTATGAGATTATGCAACTCCTGAGTACCGGAGGAACACTTTGTGTGCTACCAAACGTCAAAACATAACTGGCTGATTATAAAGGTGCTCTATAGGTGTCTCCGAAGGTACTTGTTGAGTTGGCATAGATCGAGATTAGGATTTTTCACTCCGATTGTCGGAGAGGTATCTTTAGGCCCTCTCGGTAATGCACATCACAATAAGCCTTGCAAGAAATGTAGCTAATGAGTTAGTTATGGGATGTAGTATTACGGAACGAGTAAAGAGACTTGCCGGTAACGAGATTGAACTAGGTATTGAGATACCGACAATCGAATCTCGGGCAAGTAACATACCGATGACAAAGGGAACAACGTACGTCGTTATGCGGTTTGACCGATAAAGATCTTCGTAGAATATGTAGGAGCCAATATGAGCATCCAGGTTCCACTATTGGTTATTGACCGGAGACGAGTCTCGGTCATGTCTACATAGTTCTCGAACCCGTAGGGTCCGCACGCTTAACGTTCGGTGATGATCGGTATTATGAGTTTATGTGTTTTGATGTGCCGAAGGTAGTTCGGAGTCCCGGATATGATCACTGACATGACGAGGAGTCTCGAAATGGTCGAGACATAAAGATCGATATATTGGATGACTATATTTGAACTTCGGAAAGGTTCCGGGTAAGTTCGGACAAATACCGGAGTACCGGGGGGTTACCGGAACCCCCCGGGGAGTGTAATGGGCCTATTGGTCCATAGTGGAGAAGAGGAGGGGCGGCCATGGCAGGCCGCGCGCCCCCTCTCCCTCTAGTCCGAATTGGACAAGGAGGGGGTGAATGATATATGCCCTAGAGGCAATAATAAAGTTATTATTTATTTCCTTATATCATGATAAATGTTTATTATTCATGCTAGAATTGTATTAATCGGAAACATAATACATGTGTGAATACATAGACAAACAGGTTGTCACTAGTATGCCTCTACTTGACTAGTTCGTTGATCAAAGATGGTTATGTTTCCTAACCATAGACATGTGTTGTCATTTGATTAACAGGGTCACATCATTAGGAGAATAATGTGATTGACATGACCCATTCCGTTAGCTTAGCACACGATCGTTTAGTATTCTCCTATTGCTTTCTTCATGACTTATACATGTTCCTATGACTATGAGATTATGCAACTCCCGTTTACCGGAGGAACACTTTGTGTACTACCAAACGTCACAACATAACTGGGTGATTATAAAGGTGCTCTACAGGTGTCTCCAAAGGTACTTGTTGGGTTGGCGTATTTCAAGATTAGGATATTTGTCACTCCGATTGTCGGAGAGGTATCTCTGGGCCCTCTCGGTAATGTACATCACTTAAGCCTTGCAAGCATTGCAACTAATGGGTTAGTTGTGGGATGATGCATTACGGAACGAGTAAAGAGACTTGCCGGTAACGAGATTGAACTAGGTATTGAGATACCGACGATCGAATCTCGGGCAAGTAACATACCGATGACAAAGGGAACAACGTATGTTGTTATGCGGTTTGACCGATAAAGATCTTCGTAGAATATGTAGGAGCCAATATGAGCATCCAGGTTCCGCTATTGGTTATTGACCGGAGACGAGTCTCGGTCATGTCTACATAGTTCTCGAACCCGTAGGGTCCGCATGCTTAATGTTACAATGGCAATTATATTATGAGTTTATATGTTTTGATGTACCGAAGGTTGTTCGGAGTCCCTGGATGTGATCAAGAACATGACGAGAAGTCTCGAAATGGTCGAGACATGAAGATTGATATATTGGAAGCCTATGTTTGGATGTCGGAAGTGTTCCGGGTGAAATCGGGATTTTACCGGAGTACCGGGAGGTTACCGGAACCCCCCGGGGGCTTAATGGGCCTACATGGGCCTTAGTGGAAACAGAGGGCACCAAGGGGAGTGTGGGGCGCGCCCGCCAAGGCCCAAACCAAATTGGTTTAGGGCAAGGGGGGTCGGCCCCCTCTTTCATTCTCCCCCTCTCTCTTTCCTTCTCCCGAATCCTATTCCAACTAGGAAAGAGGGGAGTCCTACTCCCGGTGGGAGTAGGACTCCTCCTGGCGCGCCCTCTCCTTGGCCGGCCGCACCCCCCCTTTCTCCTTTATATACGGGGGCAGGGGGCACCCCATAGACACAAAAATTGATTAAGTTGATCTTTTAGCCGTGTGCGGTGCCCCCCTCCACCATAGTCCACCTCGATAATACTGTAGCGGTGCTTAGGCGAAGCCTTGCGTCGGTAGAACATCAAAATCGTCACCACACCGTCGTGCTGAAGAAACTCTCCCTCAACACTCGACTGGATCGGAGTTCGAGGGACGTCATCGGGCTGAACGTCTGCTGAACTCGGAGGTGCCGTGCGTCGGTACTTGATCGGTCGGATCGTGAAGACGTACGTGTTGGGTTTCGTAGTAATTTCAAAAAATTTCCTACGGACATGCAAGATCATGGTGATGCATAGCAATGAGAGGGGGAGACTGTGATCTACGTACCCTTGTAGATCGACAATGGAAGCGTTAACTTAGTTGATATAGTCGTACGTCTCCACGGCCCGACCGATCAAGCACCGAAACTATGGCACCTCCGAGTTCTAGCACACGTTCAGCTCGATGACGATCCCCGGACTCCGATCCAGCAAAGTGTCGGGGAAGAGCTCCGTCAGCACGATGGCGTGGTGACGATCTTGATGTTCTACTGTCGCAGGGCTTCGCCTAAGTACCGCTACAATATTATCGAGGACTATGGTGGAAGGGGGCACCGCACACGGCTAAGAATATGATCACGTGGATCAACTTGTGTGTCAAGGGGTGCCCCTGCCCTCGTATATAAAGGATCAAGGGGAGGAGGCCGGCCGGCCTCTATGGCACGCCAAGGAGGAGTCCTCCTCCTAGTAGGAGTAGGACTCCTACTAGGAGGGGGAAAGAAGTGGGGAGGGAGAAGGAAAGGGGGGCGCCGCCCAACCTCTCCTAGTCCAATTCGGACCAGGGGGGAAGGAGGCGCGCGGCCCACCTTTGGCTGCCCCTCTCTCTTTCCACTAAGGCCCATATGGCCCATTACTTCTCCCGGGGGGTTCCGGTAACCCTCCGGCTCTCCGGTTTTCTTCGAAATCACCCGGAACACTTCCGGTGTCCGAATATAGTCGTCCAGTATATCAATCTTTATGTCTCGACCATTTCGAGACTCCTCGTCATGTCCATGATCACATCCGGGACTCCGAACTAACTTCGGTACATCAAAACTCATAAACTCATAATATAACTGTCATCGAAACCTTAAGCGTGCGGACCCTACGGGTTCGAGAACAATGTAGACATGACCGAGACACGTCTCCGGTCAATAACCAATAGCGGAACCTGGATGCTCATATTGGCTCCTACATATTCTACGAAGATCTTTATCGGTCAGACCGCATAACAACATACGTTGTTCCCTTTGTCATCGGTATGTTACTTGTCCGAGATTCGATCGTCGGTATCTCAATACCTAGTTCAATCTCGTTACCGGCAAGTCTCTTTACTCATTCCATAGTACATCATCTCGCAACTAACTCATTAGTTGCAATGCTTGTAAGGCTTATGTGATGTGCATTACCGAGAGGGCCCAGAGATACCTCTCCGACAATCGGAGTGACAAATCCTAATCTCGAAATACGCCAACCCAACATGTACCTTTGGAGACACCTGTAGAGTACCTTTATAATCACCCATTTACGTTGTGACGTTTGGTAGCACACAAAGTGTTCCTCCGGTAAACGGGAGTTGCATAATCTCATAGTCATAGGAACATGTATAAGTCATGAAGAAAGCAATAGCAACATACTAAACGATCGGGTGCTAAGCGATCATTCAACTAATGATGTGATCCCGTTAATCAAATGACAACTCTTTGTCCATGGTTAGGAAACATAACCATCTTTGATTAATGAGCTAGTCAAGTAGAGGCATACTAGTGACACTCTGTTTGTCTATGTATTCACACATGTATTATGTTTCCGGTTAATACAATTCTAGCATGAATAATAAACATTTATCATGATATAAGGAAATAAATAATAACTTTATTATTGCCTCTAGGGCATATTTCCTTCAGTCTCCCACTTGCACTAGAGTTAATAATCTAGATTACACAGTAATGATTCTAACACCCATGGAGCCTTGGTGTTGATCATGTTTTGCTCGTGGAAGAGGCTTAGTCAACGGGTCTGCAACATTCAGATCCGTATGTATCTTGCAAATCTCTATGTCTCCCACCTGGACTAGATCCCGGATGGAATTGAAGCTTCTCTTGATGTGCTTGGTTCTCTTGTGAAATCTGGATTCCTTTGCCAAGGCAATTGCACCAGTATTGTCACAAAAGATTTTCATTGGACCCGATGCACTAGGTATGACACCTAGATCGGATATGAACTCCTTCATCCAGACTCCTTCGTTTGCTGCTTCTGAAGCAGCTATGTACTCCGCTTCACATGTAGATCCCACCACGACACTTTGTTTAGAACTGCACCAACTGACAGCTCCACCGTTTAATGTAAACACGTATCCGGTTTGCGATTTAGAATCGTCTGGATCAGTGTCAAAGCTTGCATCAACGTGACCATTTACGATGAGCTCTTTGTCACCTCCATATACGAGAAACATATCCTTAGTCCTTTTCAGGTACTTCAGGATGTTCTTGACCGCTGTCCAGTGATCCACTCCTGGATTACTTTGGTACCTCCCTGCTAAACTTATAGCAAGGCACACATCAGGTCTGGTACACAGCATTGCATACATGATAGAGCCTATGGCTGAAGCATAGGGAACATCTTTCATTTTCTCTCTATCTTCTGCAGTGGTCGGGCATTGAGTCTTACTCAACTTCACACCTTGTAACACAGGCAAGAACCCTTTCTTTGCTTGATCCATTTTGAACTTCTTCAAAACTTTGTCAAGGTATGTGCTTTGTGAAAGTCCAATTAAGCGTCTTGATCTATCTCTATAGATCTTAATGCCTAATATGTAAGCAGCTTCACCGAGGTCTTTCATCGAAAAACTCTTATTCAAGTATCCCTTTATGCTATCCAGAAATTCTATATCATTTCCAATCAATAATATGTCATCCACATATAATATCAGAAATGCTACCGAGCTCCCACTCACTTTCTTGTAAATACAGGTTTCTCCAAAAGTCTGTATAAAACCAAATGCTTTGATCACACTATCAAAGCGTTTATTCCAACTCCGAGAGGCTTGCACCAGTCCATAAATGGATCGCTGGAGCTTGCACACTTTGTTAGCTCCCTTTGGATCGACAAAACCTTCTGGTTGCATAATATACAACTCTTCTTCCAGAAATCCATTCAGGAATGCAGTTTTGACATCCATCTGCCAAATTTCATAATCATAAAATGCGGCAATTGCTAACATGATTCGGACAGACTTAAGCATCGCTACGGGTGAGAAGGTCTCATCGTAGTCAATCCCTTGAACTTGCCGAAAACCTTTTGCGACAAGTCGAGCTTTGTAGACAGTAATATTACCGTCAGCGTCAGTCTTCTTCTTGAAGATCCATTTATTCTCAATTGCTTGCCGATCATCGGGCAAGTCAATCAAAGTCCATACTTTGTTCTCATACATGGATCCCATCTCAGATTTCATGGCTTCAAGCCATTTTGCGGAATCTGGGCTCACCATCGCTTCTTCATAGTTCATAGGTTCATCATGATCTAGTAGCATGACTTCCAGAACAGGATTACCGTACCACTCTGGCGCGGATCTTACTCTGGTTGATCTACGAGGTTCAGTAGTATCTTGTTCTGAAGTTTCATGATCATCATCATTAGCTTCCTCACTAACTGGTGTAGGTGTCACAGAAACAGTTTTCTGTGATGCACTACTTTCCAATAAGGGAGCAGGTACAGTTACCTCGTCAAGTTCTACTTTCCTCCCACTCACTTCTTTCGAGATAAACTCCTTCTCCAGAAAGTTTCCGAACCTAGCAACAAAAGTCTTGCCTTCAGATCTGTGATAGAAGGTGTATCCAATAGTCTCCTTTGGATATCCTATGAAGACACATTTCTCCGATTTGGGTTCGAGCTTATCAGGTTGAAGCTTTTTTACATAAGCATCGCAGCCCCAAACTTTCAGAAACGACAACTTTGGTTTCTTGCCAAACCATAGTTCATAAGGCGTCGTCTCAACGGATTTTGATGGTGCCCTATTTAACGTGAATGCAGCCGTCTCCAAAGCATAACCCCAAAAATAGCGGTAAATCAGTAAGAGACATCATAGATCGCACCATATCTAGTAAAGTACGATTACGACGTTCGGACACACCATTACGCTGTGGTGTTCCGGGTGGCGTGAGTTGCGAAACTATTCTGCATTGTTTCAAATGTAGACCAAACTCGTAACTCAAATATTCTCCTCCACGATCAGATCGTAGAAACTTTATTTTCTTGTTACGATGATTTTCAACTTCACTCTGAAATTCTTTGAACTTTTCAAATGTTTCAGACTTATGCTTCATTAAGTAGATATACCCATATCTGCTTAAATCATCTGTGAAGGTGAGAAAATAACGATATCCGCCACGAGCATCAACATTCATTGGACCACATACATCTGTATGTATGATTTCCAATAAATCTGTTGCTCTCTCCATAGTTCCGGAGAATGGCGTTTTAGTCATCTTGCCCATGAGGCACGGTTCGCAAGTACCAAGTGATTCATAATCAAGTGGTTCCAAAAGTCCATCAGTATGGAGTTTCTTCATGCGCTTTACACCGATATGACCTAAACGGTAGTGCCACAAATAAGTTGCACTATCATTATCAACTCTGCATCTTTTGGCTTCAACATTATGAATATGTGTATCACTACTATCGAGATTCATCAAAAATAGACCACTCTTCAAGGGTGCATGACCATAAAAGATATTACTCATATAAATAGGACAACCATTATTCTCCGATTTAAATGAATAACCGTCTCACATCAAACAAGATCCAGATACAATGTTCATGCTCAACGCTGGCACCAAATAACAATTATTTAGGTCTAATACTAATCTCGAAGGTAGATGTAGAGGTAGCACGCCGACCGCGATCATATCGACTTTGGAACCGTTTCCCACGCGCATCGTCACCTCGTCCTTTGACAGTGTTCGCTTAATCCGTAGTCCCTGTTTCGAGTTGCAAATATTAGCAACAAAACCAGTATCAAATACCCAGGTGCTACTGCGAGCTCTAGTAAGGTACACATCAATAACATGTATATCACATATACCTTTGTTCACCTTGCCATCCTTCTTATCCGCCAAATACTTGGGGCAGTTCCGCTTCCAGTGACCAGTCTGCTTGCAGTAGAAGCACTCAGTTTCAGGCTTAGGTCTAGACTTGGGTTTCTTCTCTTGAGTAGCAACTTGCTTGCTGTTCTTTTTGAAGTTCCCCTTCTTCTTCCTTTTGCCCTTTTTCTTGAAACTAGTGGTCTTGTTGACCATCAACACTTGATGCTCCTTCTTGATCTCTACCTCCGCAGCTTTCAGCATTGCGAAGAGCTCAGGAATAGTCTTATTCATCCCTTGCATATTATAGTTCATCATGAAGCTCTTGTAGCTTGGTGGCAGTGATTGGAGAATTCTGTCAATGACGCAATCATCTGGAAGATTAACTCCCAATTGAATCAAGTGATTATTATACCCAGACATTTTGAGTATATGCTCACTGACAGAACTGTTCTCCTCCATCTTGTAGCTATAGAACTTATTGGAGACTTCATATCTCTCAATTCGGGCATTTGCTTGAAATATTAACTTCAACTGCTGGAACATCTCATATGCTCCATGACGTTCAAAACGTCGTTGAAGTCCCGATTCTAAGCCGTAAAGCATGGCACACTGAACTATCGAGTAGTCATCAGCTTTGCTCTGCCAGACGTTCATAACATCTGGTGTTGCTCCAGCAGCAGGCCTGGCACCCAGCGGTGCTTCCAGGACGTAATTCTTCTGTGCAGCAATGAGGATAATCCTCAAGTTATGGACCCAGTCCGTGTAATTGCTACCATCATCTTTCAATTTTGCTTTCTCAAGGAATGCATTAAAATTCAACGGAACAACAGCACAGGCCATCTATCTACAATCAAGCATAAACAAGCAAGATACTATCAGGTACTAAGTTTCATGATAAATTTAGGTTCAAATAATTTACTTAAAGAACTCCCACTTAGATAGACATCCCTCTAATCCTCTAAGTGATTATGTGATCCAAATCAACTAAACCATGTCCGATCATCACGTGAGATGGAGTAGTTTCATTAGTGAACATCACTATGTTGATCATATCTACTATATGATTCACGCTCGACCTTTCGGTCTCCGTGTTCCGAGGCCATATCTGTATATGCTTGGCTCGTCAAGTATAACCTGAGTATTCTGCGTGTGCAACTGTTTTGCACCCGTTGTATTTGAACATAGAACCTATCACACCTGATCATCACGTGGTGTCTCAGCACGAAGAACTTTCGCAACGGTGCATACTCAGGGAGAACACTTCTTGATAATTAATGAGAGATCATCTTATAATGCTACCGTCAATCAAAGCAAGATAAGATGCATAAAAGATAAACATCACATGCAATCAATATAAGTGATATGATATGGCCATCATCATCTTGTGCTTGTGATATCCATCTTTGAAGCACCGTCATGATCACCATCGTCACCGGCGCGACACCTTGATCTCCATGGTAGCATCGTTGTCGTCTCGCCAATCTTATGCTTCCACAACTATCGCTACCGCTTAGTGATAAAGTAAAGCATTACAGCGCGATTGCATTGCATACAATAAAGCGACAACCATATGGCTCCTGCCAGTTGCCGATAACTCGGTTACAAAACATGATCATCTCATACAATAAAATTTAGCATCATGTTTTGACCATATCACATCACAACATGCCCTGCAAAAACAAGTTAGACATCCTCTACTTTGTTGTTGCAAGTTTTACGTGGCTGCTACGGGCTTAAGCAAGAACCAATCTTACCTACGCATCAAAACCACAACGATAGTTTTTCAAGTTGGTGCTGTTTTAACCTTCGCAAGGACCGGGCGTAGCCACACTCGGTTCAACTAAAGTTGGAGAAACTGTCACCCGCAAGCCACCTATGTGCAAAGCACGTCGGGAGAACCGGTCTCGCGTAAGCGTACACGTAATGTCGGTCCGGGCCGCTTCATCCAACAATACCGCCGAACCAAAGTATGACATGCTGGTAAGCAGTATGACTTATATCGCCCACAACTCACTTGTGTTCTACTCGTGCATATAACATCAACATATAAAACCTAGGCTCGGATGCCACTGTTGGGTTTCGTAGTAATTTCAAAAAAATTCCTACGCACACGCAAGATCATGGTGATGCATAGCAACGAGAGGGGGAGAGTGTGATCTACGTACCCTTGTAGATCGACAACGAAGCGTTAACTTAGTTCATGTAGTCGTACGTCTCCACAGCCCGGCCGATCAAGCACCGAAACTACGGCACCTCCGAGTTCTAGCACACGTTCAGCTCGATGACGATCCCCGGACTCTGATCCAGCAAAGTTTTGGGGAAGAGTTCCGTCAGCACGACGGCGTGGTGACGATCTTCATGTTCTACTGTTGCAGGGCTTCGCCTAAGTACCGCTACAATATTATCGAGGACTATGGTGGAAGGGGGCACCGCACACGGCTAAGAATATGATCACGTGGATCAACTTGTGTGTCAAGGGGTGCCCCCCTGCCCTCGTATATAAAGGATCAAGGGAAGGAGGCCGGCCGGCCTCTATGGCGCGCCAAGGAGGAGTCCTCCTAGTAGGAGTAGGACTCCTACTAGGAGGGGGAAAGAAGTGGGGAGGGAGAAGGAAAGGGGGGCGCCGCCCCCCCTCTCCTAGTCCAATTCGGACCAGGGGGGAGGAGGCGTGCGGCCCACCTTTGGATGCCCCTCTCTCTTTCCACTAAGGCCCATATGGCCCATTACTTCTCCCGGGGGGGTCCGGTAACCCTCCGGCTCTCCGGTTTTCTCCGAAATCACCCGGAACACTTCCGGTGTCCGAATATAGCCGTCCAATATATCAATCTTTATGTCTCAACCATTTCGAGACTCCTCGTAATGTCCATGATCACATCCGGGACTCCGAACTAACTTTGGTACATCAAAACTCATAAACTCATAATATAACTGTCATCGAAACCTTAAGCGTGGCGACCCTACGGGTTCGAGAACAATGTAGACATGACCGAGACACGTCTCCGGTCAATAACCAATAGCGGAACCTGGATGCTCATATTGGCTCCTACATATTCTACGAAGATCTTTATCGGTCAGACCGCATAACAACATATGTTGTTCCCTTTGTCATCGGTATGTTACTTGCCCGAGATTCAATCGTTGGTATCTCAATACCTAGTTCAATCTCGTTACCGGCAAGTCTCTTTACTCGTTCCATAATACATCATCTCGCAACTAACTCATTAGTTGCAATGCTTGCAAGGCTTATGTGATGTGCATTACCGAGAGGGCCCAGAGATACCTCTCCGACAATCGGAGTGACAAATCCTAATCTCGAAATACGCCAACGCAACATGTACCTTTGGAGACACCTGTAGAGTACCTTTATAATCACCCATTTACATTGTGACGTTTGGTAGCACACAAAGTGTTCCTCCGGCAAACGGGAGTTGCATAATCTCATAGTCATAGGAACATGTATAAGTCATGAAGAAAGCAATAGCAACATACTAAACGATCGGGTGCTAAGCTAATGGAACATGTATAAGTCATGAAGAAGTCAATCAGATCATTCAACTAATGATGTGATCCTGTTAATCAAATGACAACTCTTTGTCCATGGTTAGGAAACATAACCATCTTTGATTAATGAGCTAGTCAAGTAGAGGCATACTAGTGACACTCTGTTTGTCTATGTATTCACACATGTATTATGTTTCCGGTTAATACAATTCTAGCATGAATAATAAACATTTATCATGATATAAAGAAATAAATAATAACTTTATTATTGCCTCTAGGGCATATTTCCTTCAGTACGACTACATCAGCCGCGTTGTGCTAACGCTTCCGCTTTCGGTCCACGAGGGTACGTGGACAACACTCTCCTCTCTCGTTGCTATGCATCACCATGATCTTGCGTGTGCATAGGAATTTTTTTGAAATTACTACGTTCCCCAACAGTGGCATCCGATCCTGGTTTTATGCGTAGATGTCATATGCACGAGTAGAACACAAGTGAGTTGTGGGCGATATAAGTCATACTGCTTACCAGCATGTCATACTTTGGTTCGGCGGTATTCTTGGATGAAGCGGCCCGGACCGACATTACGCATACGCTTACGCGAGACTGGTTCTACCGACGTGCTTTGCACACAGGTGGCTGGCGGGTGTCAGTTTCTCCAACTTTAGTTGAACCAAGTGTGGCTATGCCTGGTCCTTGCGAAGGTTAAAACAGCACCAACTTGACAAACTATCGTTGTGGTTTTGATGTGTAGGTAAGAACGGTTCTTGCTAAGCCCGTAGTAGCCACGTAAAACTTGCAACAACAAAGTAGAGGACGTCTAACTTATTTTTGCAGGGCATGTTGTGATGTGATATGGTCAAGACATGATGCTAATTTTATTGTATGAGATGATCATGTTTTGTAACCGAGTTATCGGCAACTGGCAGGAGCCATATGGTTGTTGCTTTATTGTATGCAATGCAATCGCCCTGTAATGCTTTACTTTATCACTAAGCAGTAGCGATAGTCGTAGAAGCATAAGATTGGCGAGACGACAATGATGCTACGATGGAGATCAAGGTGTCGCGCCGGTGACGATGGTGATCATGACGGTGCTTCGGAGATGGAGATCATAAGCACAAGATGATGGCCATATCATATCACTTATATTGATTGCATGTGATGTTTATCTTTTATGCATCTTATCTTGCTTTGATTGACGGTAGCATTATAAGATGATCTCTCACTAAATTTCAAGATAAAAAGTGTTCTCCCTGAGTATGCACCGCTGCCAAAGTTCGTCGTGCCCGAACACCACGTGATGATCGGGTGTGATAAGCTCTACGTCCATCTACAACGGGTGCAAGCCAGTTTTGCACACACAGAATACTCAGGTTAAACTTGACGAGCCTAGCATATGCAGATATGGCCTCGGAACACTAAGACCAAAAGGTCGAGCGTGAATCATATAGTAGATATGATCAACATAGTGATGTTCACCATTGAAAACTACTCCATTTCACGTGATGATCGGTTATGGTTTAGTTGATTTGGATCACGTGATCACTTAGAAGATTAGAGGGATGTCTTTCTAAGGAGTTCTTAAGTAATATGGTTAATTGAACTTAAATTTATCATGAACTTAGTACCTGATAGTATCTTTCTTGTCTATGTTTGATTGTAGATAGATGGCCCGTGCTGTTGTTCCATTGAATTTTAATGCGTTCCTTGAGAAAGAAAAGTTGACAGATGATGGTAGAAATTACACGGACTGGGTCCGTAACTTGAGGATTATCCTCATTGCTGCTCAGAAGAATTACGTCCTGGAAGAACCGCTGGGTGCCAGGTCTACTGCAGATGCTGCTGACAATGTTAAGAACGTTTGGCAGAGTAAAGCTGATGACTACTCGATAGTTCAGTGTGCCATGCTTTACGGCTTAGAACCGGCACTTCAACGATGTTTTGAACGTCATGGAGCATATGAGATGTTCCAGGAGTTGAAGTTAATATTTCAAGCAAATACCCGGATTGAGAGATATGAAGTCTCCAATAAGTTCTATAGCTGCAAGATGGAGGAGAATAGTCCTGTCAGTGAACATATACTCAAAATGTCTGGGTATCATAATCACTTGACTCAACTGGGAGTTAATATTCTTGTTGATAGTGTCATTGATAGAGTTCTTCAATCACTGCCACCAAGCTACAAGAGCTTCGTGATGAACTATAACATGCAAGGGATGAATAAAACAATTCCCGAGCTCTTCGCAATGCTAAAGGCAGCAGAGGTAGAAATCAAGAAGGAGCATCAAGTGTTGATGATCAATAATACCACCAGTTTCAAGAAAAAGGGTAAAGGGAAGAAGAAGGGGAACTTCAAGAAGAACAACAAGCAAGTTGCTGCTTAGGAGAAGAAACCCAAGTCTGGACCTAAGCCTAAAACTGAGTGCTTCTACTGCAAGCAGACTGGTCACTAGAAGCGGAACTGCCCCAAGTATTTGGCGGATAAGAAGGATGGCAAGGTGAACAAAGGTATATATGATATACATGTTATTGATGTGTACCTTACTAGAGCTCGCAGTAGCACCTGGGTATTTGATACTAGTTCTGTTGCTAATATTTGCAACTCGAAATAGGGACTACGGATTAAGCGAACACTGTCAAAGGACGAGGTGACGATGCGCGTGGGAAATGGTTCCAAAGTCGATATGATCGCGGTCGGCATGCTACCTCTACATCTACCTTCGAGATTAGTATTAGACCTAAATAATTGTTATTTGGTTCCAGCGTTGAGCATGAACATTATATCTGGATCTTGTTTGATGCGAGACGGTTATTCATTTAAATCGGAGAATAATGGTTGTCCTATTTATATGAGTAATATCTTTTATGGTCATGCACCCTTGAAGAGTGGTCTATTTTTGATGAATCTCGATAGTAGTGATACACATATTCATAATGTTGAAGCCAAAAGATGCAGAGTTGATAATGATAGTGCAACTTATTTGTGGCACTACCGTTTAGGTCATATCGGTGTAAAGCGCATGAAGAAACTCCATACTGATGGACTTTTGGAACCACTTGATTATGAATCAGTTGGTACTTGCAAACCGTGCCTCATGGGCAAGATGACTAAAACGCCATTCTCCGGAACTATGGAGAGAGCAACAGATTGATTGGAAATCATACATACAGATGTATGTGGTCCAATGAATGTTGATGCTCGTGGCGCATATCGTTATTTTCTCACCTTCACAGATGATTTAAGCAGATATGGGTATATCTACTTAATGAAGCATAAGTCTGAAACATTTGAAAAGTTCAAAGAATTTCAGAGTGAAGTTGAAAATCATCATAACAAGAAAATAAAGTTTCTACGATCTGATCGTGGAGGAGAATATTTGAGTTACGAGTTTGGTCTACATTTGAAACAATGCAGAATAGTTTCGCAACTCACGCCACCCGGAACACCACAACGTAACATTACAAAAAAAGACACATCCGTGACATTTTGGGCCGAACAAATTTTTTTCTGTCATACATATGACACTTCTATGACGATAATTGTGACAAAACCCAGTATCATCATAGATGTGGTGGGCTCCTACTTCTATGACAAAAAATGGGCTTTTCGTCCTGGGCAGGCCGGAGACGTAGCTGCATGACATTCTTTGGGCCGTCCATGACGAAAAAAATCATGGTAGAAGCGAGGGGGAGGAAAATTTCTGGGAGTTCCGGTTATGGTAGGAGGATGGGGCCGAGCGATGCGCATTTCTCTCGTACATGTACGCGCGTGTGTGCGAGGCGTTGGCTCTAACTGAACCCGAGCGAGGCGTTGGGATCTAACTGAACTCGAGTGATTGCACTGCAGGCTACGCGTTACTGAACCCGAGCGATCGATCGATGGTTGTTAACTGAACCCGATCGAGCGATTCCTTCGCTACTGCTGCTAACTG
>NC_057800.1:488720382-488779747 GCF_018294505.1 Triticum aestivum
ATGAACAGGACCACCTCGTGGAGGGCAGGATGAATAATAGATGGTGGAGGGTAGGATGAACAGTAGCCCGTGGAGGGGTGGTTGAACAGGAGCCCGTGGAGAGGGCTGGTTGAAAAGTAGCCGGGGGAGTAGCGCGCGGTGGAGGCTGGATGAACAGGAGCCCGTGGATGAATAGTCACGGATGGAGGCTGGAGGAGGTCGACGGTGGATGAACAGTAGCTTGTGGAGGCTGGAGGGGGTCGACGGTGGAGATGAACAGTATCCCGTGGAGTCCCGTTTTGCGGTACGCCACACCCCTCCCGATGAACAGGACCCCCATTTCGACCGTAGCGCTCCAACACAAGTCCGTTTCGTCCGTTTTGCGGTACGCCACACCCTCCGGATCAACAGGACCCCCGTTTCGACCGTAGGAGGTCCGTTTCCTCCGTTTTGCCGTACGCCAGACCCCTCCCGATCAACAGGACCCCGTTCCGAATGTAGGAGGTCTGTTTCCTCCGTTGTGCGGTATGCCAGGCCTTGTTTTCACCGCCTGTTCCGTCCAAGCCCTCCCGATGAACACGACCACGCATTTCGTTCCGACCCAGCCGGTTGGCTGCCACGCGTTTCGTTGCCTCCCGATGAACACGACGCATTCCGTTGCCTCCCCATGAACATGACACATTCCGTTGCCTCCCCATGAACACGACGCATTCCCTTGCCTCCCCATGAACACGACGACGACGATGTTTCTCCGTTCCGACCCAGCCATGTACAGGAGCCCTCGTCGTACGTATGCGCGAGTAGGCGTTCGAGACCCCACCCGTATGTACACATACATGGACGTATTTTCTTTCTTGCACCCTGGCCGCTGTACGTACGTGTACATGCTACGTGCGCGCCTCTACTACGACATGTGCGCGCCTCTACATCGACCAATATGTACGTACGCGTTCGCGACCAGAATGACAACGCTACGTACGCTTCAACCAGGTGGGTCCCGACTGTCAGGCACTTCCTTGCCTGCGAAGATGTAGCTGGTCGGTCCCAGCAGTCAGGGAGCGAATCGTTTTTTTTTTGCCCGAACGCACTTCCTTGCGTCCGAAGATGTAGCTGGTGGGTCCCATCAGTCAGGGGAAACGTTTTTTTCGTGAAATACAGTGGCCCGTCCGGTGGGTCCCAGCTGTCAGGTGGAGGAATCATTATTTTCCACGTAATAAGGAGGCACTTCCTTGCTGCGGCCGTGGACCCAGCCGTCAGCCTCTCCATGTACAGTCCACGTCCGATGGAAGTCGTTCCTTGACCACGTTGACCATGCCGCGCCGAGAGCACCAGGGCGGTGGACGACGGCGAGGCCTAGGAAGGGGACGACACGGAGGCAGGGAAGACTCGGCAGTTGTTTCCCATGCGGAGGGGAGTACGACTGTACGAGGGTTTATTGGTTCGTCTGTCGTCGCCGTAGAATAACAATAGGTGTGGGTGAGTAGAGGGATGGCTAGGCCAGCGATGGAAGTACGGTCGGGCGGTGAGGCCTACGCGGCAGCACAACCGGCCGCAACGAGGAGGGAGCTGGTAGTCCCGCCGGCGCTTGTTTGAGCGGCTGGAGTAGGAAGAGCAGAGATTGAAGAAGCACGACGGCCGTTGGATGGACATCCAACAGTCAGTGCTTGTGCGTCAACCTTTTTTTAGGAAAGCCTCAAATCTGTGGAAAACAGCATACAACCCATCTGCCATTATATCTAATAATTTACAACCCATTTGCTAATTCTTAAGGTTTTTTTGGAGCCCATATTCTTTTTGTTAGCATTACAGCCCATATTGTGGCAACAGTTAAAAAATTATACGAAATTTTGCATATTTCGGTGCGGTCCGAACTGTTTTTAATCCCGAAATTTCGACTCACATTCAAACTGATTTTAAAAATAAATGTATATCAATATAAAATCCAACAAATTCTCCATGCATAAAAATTAATGTAATTTAAAATCTTGGAATGAAAAAAAGATATTTGAAACTAATTGCCGGTTTGATGTGTTTTAAAAATGTACAACCCATTTCTCATTACTGATGGGCCATTTTCTTGGCCAGCCGAATGAAAGCTCTCCTCGTCTTGAAAGATTTGCAGCCCAATAGGCCTGACTAAGCGACTTACTTGGCAAATCACAAAAAAACTGGGTTGTGGCCGTGGACCCAGCTGTCAGCCTCTCCACGTATAGTACTCTTCTGATGGAAGTCGTTCCTTGACCACGTTGACCACGCCGCGCGGAGAGCACCACGGCGGTGGATGACGGCGAGGCCTAGGAAGGGGACGACGTGGCAGTGGAAGCCCGCGCGGAGAGGACTACGAGGGTTCACTGGTTCGGCTGCGGTGTGAGGCTGCCGTCGCCGCAGGGCCTGGCCAGCGGTGGGAATAGTAGGGGCAGTGAGGCCTCTGCGGCAGCACAGCCGGCCACGGGAGGCAGGAGCATGCGGCACGACCGGCGCTGCTTTGGGCAGCTGGAGCAAGAAGACCAGAGGTTGAAGAAGCACTACGGCCGTTGGATGGACATCGTATGGTCACTGGAGCTAGAATCGTTCATATTGACTAAGTTGACAAAGAGCTTCGTCCTGGTCAACTTAGTAGGCGCACAAGTCAGCCTCCCAGCAAGGTGGGTCCCAGCTAGCCGGGGGAGTATTCATTTTTTGTGCGTAATAAGGAGGCACTTCCGGTGGGTCCGAGCTGACAACGAGGGGGGGGGGGCATTTTTTCGCGAAATACGATGGACCGTCAGGTGAGTCCCAGCAGTCAGGGGGAAAAGATTTTTTTTGCAAAATACCGGTGGCCCGTCCGGTGGGTCCCCGCTGTCAGGTGGAGGAATAATTATTTTGCACGTAATAAGGAGGCACTTCCTTGATGTGGCCGTGGACCCAGCTGTCATCCTCTCCACGTACAGTCCACGTCCGATGGAAGTCGTTCCTTGACCACGTTGACCACGCCGCACCAAGAGCACCAGGGCGGTGGACGACGGCGAGGCCGGGAAGGGGACGACGCGGAGCCAGGGAAGACGCGGCAGTGGATGCCCACGCGTAGGGGACTACGAGGGTTCACTGGTTCGCTGCGGTGTGAGGCTGCCGTCGCCGCAGAATAACAGGGGATGTGGGTGAGTAGAGGGATGGCCTAGCCAGCGGTGGGAGTAGTAGGGGGCGGCGAGGCCTCCGCCGCATCGCAGCCGGCCACAGGAGGCAGGAGCACGAGGCACGACCGGCACTGGTTTGGGCGGCTGGAGCAAGAAGACCAGAGGTTGAAGAAGCACTACGGCCGTTGGATGGACATCGTACGGTCACTGGAGCTAGAATCGTGCATCTTGACTAAGTTGACAAAGCCCTCCGTCCCCGTCAACTTAGTAGGCCCACAAGTCAGCCTACCACTAAGGTGGGTCCCAGCTAGCAGGGGGTATTCATTTTTTTGTGCGTAATAAGGAGGCACTTCCGGTGGGTCCGAGCTAACAGCAGGGGGAATGTTTTTTCGCGAAATAAGGTGGCCCGTCGGGTGGGTCCTAGCAGTCAGGGGCAAACATTTTTTTTGCGATATACTGGTGGGCGTCCGGTGGGTCCCTGCTGTGAGGTGGAGGAATAATTATTTTCCGCGTAATAAGGAGGCACTTCCTTGCGGCTACCGTGGACCCAGCTGTCAGCCTCTCCACGTACAGTATTCTTCTGATGGAATTCGGTCGTTGACCACATTGACCATGCCACGCCGACAGCACCACGGCGGTGGATGACGGCGAGGCCTAGGAAGGGGATGACACGGAGCCGGGGAAGACGCGGCAGTGGATGCCCACGCGGAGAGGAGTACGAGGGGTCACTGGTTCGGCTGCGCTGCCGTCGCCGCAGAATAACAGGGGGTGTGGGTGAGTGGAGTGGAGGGATGGCCGGGCCAGCGGTGGGAGTAGTATGGGGGCGGTGAGGTCTCCGCGGCAGCACAGTCGGCCACGGGAGGCAGGAGCAGGCGGCACGACCGGCGCTGCTTTGGGCGGCTGGAGCAAGGAGACCAGAGGTTGAAGAAGCACTACGGCCGTTGGATGGACATCGTACGGTCAGTCGAGCTAGAATCATGCATATTGACTAAGTTGACAAAGCCCTTCGTCCCCGTCAACTTAGTAGGCCCACTATACTGGGTCCTAGCTAGCAGGGGGAGTATTCATTTTTTTGTGCGTAATAAGGAGGCACTTTCTTGCGTGCGAAGATATAGTTGGTGGGTCCGAGCTGTTAGCGGCGGTAACGTTTTTTCGCGAAATACAGAGGCCGTTTTGGTGGGTCCCATATGTCAGGTGGAGGAAATCATTATTTTGCGTGTAATAAGGAGGCATTTCCTTGCGTGCGGCCATGGACCCAGCTGTCAACCTCTCCACATACAGTCCACTTCAGATGCATGTCGGTCGTTGACCACGCTGACCACGCCACCCGAGAGCACCAGGGCGGTGGACGACGGTGAGGCCTAGGAAGGGAACGACACAGAGGCAGGGAAGACTCGGCCGTTGTTTTTGTTTCGCACGCGGAGGGGAGTACGACTGTACAAGGGTTTACTGGTTCGTCTGCCATCGCCGGAGAATAACAACAGGTGTGGGTGAGTAGAAGGATGGCTAGGCCAGCGATGGGAGTACGGTGGGGCAGTGAGGCCTGCGCGGCAGCACAGCCGACCGCGGGGAGGAGGGAGCAGGCAGCCCCGCCGACGCTTGTTTGAGCGGCTGGAGCAGGAAGAGCAGAGATTGAAGAAGCACGATGGTCGTTGGATGGACATCCAACAGTATACAGGCCATCTGTGGAAAGTCTTAAATCCGTGGAAAACAGCGTACAACTCATCTGCCATTATTTCAAATAATTTACAGCCCATTTGCTAATTCTTACGGGTTTTTTTGGAGCCCATATTCTTTATGTTAGCGTTACAGCCTATATTGTGGCCACGGTTAAAAAATTATACGAAATTTTGCATATGTCGGTGCAGTCTAAACTGTTTTTAATCCTAAAATTTCGAGTCACATTCAGACTGATTTTAAAAATAAACGTATATCAATATAAAATCCAATAAATTGTCCACGCATAAAAATCAATGCGATTTAAAATCTCGAAATGAAAAAAAGATATTTGAAAATAATTGCCGGTTTGATGTGTTTTAAAAATGTACAACCCATTTCTTATTACTAATAGGCCATTTTCTCGGCCAGCCGAATGAATCTCTCCTCGTCTTGAAAGATTTGCAGCCCAGCAGGCCTGATAAAGCGACTTACTTGACAAATCACAAAAGAACTGGGCTAGCCATTTTCAGAAAGAAAAAAACTATTGGGCTGGTTTGTGGTAAACATAAAAGAAAAGGCTGTCTAGACAGGCCAGAGTGTCCCGCACAGCCCAGTATTTCCGAAGGGATGTGTAGGCCGGGGCGCCTCTTCGTGAACCGTGGCAAACTCGCAACCGTCCACCGACTCTTCGCCTTTCCCTCTTGATTTGGAACTGCTGTCGCATGCTCTTCCTCTCCCTCCTCCATTTTCCTTTAGCCCTTCACCCTTTCTTCTGCCATTGTTCGATCGTCTTCTCCATGGAGGGAACAGGTCGGAAACGGCCCTATTATTCTTGCCCCGATCTAAAAGATGACATGGTGGAGGAACTCATTGATCGGTGCGACGTCATCACCTCAGCTAGCATGGAAGGTTCGTTCAAGCCCATTCTCGACTCAACTAATAACATCATTACAAAGAACCCAAGAGTCAAGGAGCGGCTTGATCTCCCCTATCTTCTTTGTCGTGACCCTGATGACTGGCGCCAGCACAACGGAGGCCTCGCCCTATGCCAGTTGATGCCGCTTGATAATGATACATATGATGTTAAGATGCCATCGCTCGAGGGCAAGGCTTGGGCGGGCGCAAACGGAGATTGGGTTGTTTACATTGGGTCCAACTGCGAGTGGGAACTCATGAATGTGTACACTCGTCACCGGGTTCCACTTCCAAAAATCTCAGCACACTGCCCAAAGGTTGAGCACACCGGTAATGTACGCATGTTCAAATACGATCATGGTGACTGTCTTCTACGGAAGATAGAAATTTGTCGAGTTCCCAACCACTCTTGGAATTACAACAACTATCAAGTTGTTGCTATCTTCGACAAGCTTGTTGCCGTCCTTCGTGGTTCAACTCGATGGATATTTCTCAAAAATCAGTTTATGTACACGGATGAGTACTGTGATGCAATTCAATACGAGGGCCTTGTGTTTGCTGCCACCACTCGTGGCACTGTTTTTGCATGGCATCCTAGTAGTTTTGGTATGTTTGTCTTCCACCGTAATTATAATTGTTTCATCCACATTCATGCGGGTTAGCAAGTTTCCCTTTACTAATTAACCTTCTTCTTGTGTTTCCAAGGTCCTGTGAACATCCCACCACCTATACTTGAAAAAATTTATAACCAAGGGGGAGATGACGATGGTGATGATCACGAGCATGAGGACGAGCAGCGCCGATATACTCTGTGGCGCCTGGCAACTAATTCCGATGGATCACCTCTTCTTGTGTGTATACAACCCACTGATGATGTTACTGGTAAGGAAGCAGGTGTCTCCCATGGTCGCACTCTCCGGACCTATTCCAACACCCGTTGCATGGTATTCGGGATGGATACTAGTGGGCTAGCGCCAACTCCTTCTCCATGGCACAAAATTGATAGTCTTGGAGAAAACTCGCTCTTCCTTGGACAAAACTATCCGATGATGGTGAAAGGCGATCCAACTGCTGCTGACACATTTATGAGAAGCAACTGTGTCTATACCTCGGACATTTGGGTGGTTTCCTACCCTCGTACTAATATAGTAGGTCGCTTCAGCCTGGATGATCGGTCCTGCGTTGGTCTCCAGATCGACAACAGATGACCCGTCCCAGAGAATCAGTTGTGGTTCAAAGCAAGCGTTTCCAACACCGCGGAATGGTTGAGTTGAAGTTCATTCCATGGCTTGTTATTTGTTGTGTGGTGAAAACTTTAGTATTTATAATGTATCCTCGTTGTCAATATGGGTTGATGACCTGTTGTATGTAATAAAATGATATGCCTGTGATAAACTTACTAAATTTATGAATGGCTTTCGAGTCGTTTCTCTAAATTTGTACTAGCTTCACATGCTTCGCGCGTCGGGCGGGTGTTTTTACTATAGCCATATGTTAATGTGTTCGTTGTACGTAACCAGCACCTCGAATCCTCAATACTAGTATACTATATACTAGTAGGAGTAAGTAGTAGGATTAGTAGGGTGGCATGGGCCAGAACAAGCATTCACGTCCAAGAGTACAGCACACGCCACCACCACGACATCCATCTAACACCATATTATTTCTTGGAGTCCATGCTAGAGCAATCTCTTCAACCTCGTCGTTTCTCTAAGGCTGGTTATAGTGGGGAGTAACTTAGACTAGTGTCATGCATATGACACTATTCTTTGTTACTACCTTCATAGTGCAAAGTAACATACAAGTAGTATCATAGATGATTGCATTTATTACATTATAGACTCATTTTGCTTTCGTTTGCGTTATGTTATAGTAACATATTATGTTACTCCAAACATTTCTCTCCTCATTAACTATATGCCACATAAGCAAACTTGTCTTGAAATGCGCTATGTTACTTGCTAAGTTACTCCCACTATGACCAGCCTAACTTCAGCCATCGCGTGGCGGGCAAGGTGGGGGTTTGCCGATAGTCGGTTTCCTTAACTGCGGTCCCACTTGTATGGCCAACTCCAACGCACGACCCCAAATGGACCTCCGTTTTGCATGAACTCCAACGATAATTTTGACTAGAAAAGCAAGACCAAAGAAAACAAGAACCACAAGAATACATTTTACTACTCCTGTAAGTTGGATTAGTGCCTTCTCGATGCATTCATTGTTGATCTGCGGAGGCTCGATCTTGCGTGCTTCTTTCTTCTTCGAGTGTAAAGAAGTAGACATTGCTTCCTCACATCTAGTCTCGTGTCTAGCCTCTATTCTTGTAGGAGTATCAACAAGTGCACTAATCTCTTCCGATGGCAGAACCGAAGATTTGGTCGGGTTCTTCCTCCTTTTGCTGACACATGGGACATCCAGCATCCAGGTCGTGTCATGAAAGAAAATAGAGTGGTAGTTGAAGCCACGAGATGTGCATCTTGGGTTAAACTGTAAATAGAATCTTACTACTCTTGAGTAACTCCAAAAGCGGCTACCGAAGATCTTTATTGGATTTGTTCTTCATCACCAGCACGTCAAGGTGAAAGATGTGCAGGTTCAGTGGGTCCTCTTGCGTTTTCACTGACATGTGGGGCCGCATGTGAGCAAGCAGACGATGGGCTCCGTGCGTCCGCTGGCAGGCTGAGAAGAGAGATAGAGGAGGGCTGAGCATGGATTGCAGGAAATTTGTTCTACGTACCTCGATATAGTGGGGTGGCATGGGCCATAACTCAGTAGCATTCACGTCTAGTAGTACGACACACGCCACCCACATGAGTCCCATCCGACACCAATTTTCTTGGAGTCCGTGCTACAACCATATCTTCTCCCTCCTGTTTTCTCAGCCATCCGACAAGATAATTACTGTAGTATCATATACTACTACATGGATTTGACGGAAAGATAAAAATACATACGAATCCATCAACGTTCAACGACATCCTCATGCCCTAGTGCGCCGGGTCACCAACCAACATGTGAGGAGCAGCGGCGTTGGCGGCGAGCTCAACGTGCTTCTGAACAGTGTCGTCCAAGGTTGCCCTGTGCTCCAAGAAGGCCAGCGTCCTATCGTCCTCCTCTTGCATGTAGTAGTCCTTGTGGACGATTTGCACATAGACATGGGTGATTATGTCGATGGTGTCTTGCTGCGCCAGGCGCTGCGCGGCGAGCGCGACCTCGATGTGGACATTCTCCGGCGCGACGGCAGGCAGTCGCAGGGCCACCAGTGCGTCGAAGAGGTTGTTACCATAGTGGCTGTTGAGGGCGGCGGGCATCGCAGAGCCTGGGCGCGTCGGCTGGAGGCTTACGTCAAAGTCGTCCGCAAGCTTCTTGACGACGGTGAACTTGTCGAGGAAACCGACGAGGACCTCGTCGAACAAGGAGACGAAGCTGTCGTCCAAGCGGCCCCTCGCCCTGGCAGCCTCAAGCAATACTACCTTGAGACGTTCCTCGGTGCCGGGCCACAGGCCGGCATCGTGGACCATCTGGCACAGCCGGCTGATGCTCGCGCTCATCGCCTCCATGGGTCTAGCGTAGCTTCTAGTCAACTGATCTTGTGATTCGAGTGATCACTCAGCCCTTGATTAGCGTGTGTAGGTGCGTAGGATTTCGTTCTACTCCTCGGCCCTCTACTGCACCTGCCTTTGGCTGTATGATAGGTGGGCCAGCCACCCCCTGGGGCCACGTGTCATTCACCCAAAGGCTGTTGCCGTAAGTCAATGAAGTTGCGCCCCTTCCGTGCCGGTGCAGTATAGTCATCTCACCGGACCTCTAACTGGGGCCAAATGAGAGAAGTTTGATGTTTACTTGTTTATTGGTCCCCTTTGCATTTTGCGCCAAGTTTTGACCTTTGATTTAACTATTAAATGTTAATGCATGTAAACAAAAATGTTGTGTAAGTCACCTTACGAAAACCAAATAATCCCAAAATACTTAGGCACAGTGCATTAATGTAACGCCCCGAGACCGATGTGCCAGGTGTCCTCCAGTTATTTGCTGCTGTTGCCATGTCATTTGCTTGCGTGTTGCATCTTGTCATGTCTTCATGTGCATTGCATCATCATGTTTTAAAACTTGCATCCGTCTCAGTCTCTTCGTTCCTTCCGTTGTCTGTTCTGAGTCCAGACACCCTTGCACGCACCCGCGGCATGTCCGAAATATTTTTTAATAAGTGGCCGGAAAATGTTCTCGGATTGGGTTGAAAGTTGGCGTGTGGCCTTATTATAGTGTAGGTAGGCCGCCTGCCAAGTTTCATCACATTCGGAGTTCGTTTGATAGCCCAACCGTTAAACTATAGCGGCAGTATAGCCGGCCTATCGTCGGACGTTTTCGGTCTCCGGAAATAGATGCTGGGCCCTCTCTCTCTCTTCTCACCCTCGCAGTCTCGCCACAGCCCACCTAGTCCATCCTCCTTCCCCTCTTTGCTTCCGGAGTTGTCCGATGCGACTGCACGGTCCGAAACCCTCTGTGCACAGTGCATCGAACCCCTCACGTGCGCGTCCGAAATTGTCCCGGACCCGACCGGGCAGTCGTCACCGTTGGATCCGGATCACCCCCAAACGTCTACAAAACATCTCCGTTTTATTTATTAGACTCCCTAGCCTATTTTTCCTGTCCGTCCGATTTTAATCGGAGGGACAAGATAGCCCCTAACCTATTCAACTCGCTATATATGTTGGACTAACCCGAGACTGGAATCCCTAATTTTTAGGGATCCTCCTAGCTGCCGCCGCCACCTACAGGCTCCTCCCTCCTCGGATCAGACGCCGCAGCCATCTATCAAATCCACCATCCACAGCGCCACCCTCCTCCTCGTTTTCTCAACCAGGCCAACCACCTCCTCCCATCATTTCAATCCATCAAGCAGACATCCAGCGCGGCCACATGCTCCTTTCTCCCCGACGCCCTTGTCCCCGCCATGGTTTTGGAGCTCACCTCGGTCGCTGATCCGAGCCGCCCCGGGAACCGACACCGCCGGAGTCCCTCCTCACCTGCAAGAACCAGCGCCGCCAGACCTCCCAGGCCAGACCCCACCGCCCTGCTCCTCTTTCCCTGGCCATCTCCTTCTCCTCCTTCCTCTAACCTCTCTCGATCTTCCTCTCTCTCTCTGTAATTCATCAGCTGCAGGTTGCCGCCGCCTTGGTCAACCCTCACCGGAGCTCCGTCGACGC
Organism: Triticum aestivum; assembly: GCF_018294505.1. Classification (NCBI taxonomy): domain Eukaryota; kingdom Viridiplantae; phylum Streptophyta; class Magnoliopsida; order Poales; family Poaceae; genus Triticum; species Triticum aestivum. The sequence continues at coordinate 488,731,256 of NC_057800.1, forward strand.
CCCGTTGGCCGGATCCGGCCCAGAAACAGGCAAATCCATCCATCCCCGTCGAACCCTGGCATTCCCTGCACGCCTCCGCCCGCTGCCATCTTCTTCCCGAAGCATCGTCCCCGGCCTCCTCGTCAGACCGGCTTCCCCGTCAAGTCCCTCGCGCACGAGCTCGACTCCGAGCGCTCCTGAGCTCCTCTTCCTCCCGCTGGCATCCTCCGCGTCGTCCAAGTCCCCGCGCCGTCATGGCCCCTGCAGCCCCCGTGCCCAATCCCCATCGCGCCGCGCCTGTCCAGCCTCTGCATCGTGCAGAGGAGGACAATGCCCCGCTTGTACCCGTTGATCGCGCTGCGGCTGCGAGCGACCGCCAGTGGGCTTCCCAGACCCAGCCGGCCCAGTTCGCCTCTGCCTCACGTGTCAAGTCTATGGGTGAGCAGCCCAGTTCTTCACAGATTCAGCCCATAGTTGTTTTTTTTGTGCGCTGCGAATTTGTCCATTTAACCTGAGACTGCAGTTTTTACAGAGAGGTCCCTAAATTTCATGCATATAATAACTTAATAACCGTGCATCGGATCTAAATAAATTATATATGAAAGTTGCTTAGAATTTTGTCTAGTTTAATAATATGCAACTTTCATCTATGTTTAAAATGTCTAAAATGTTGTTTGTTTAAATTTGCTTAAATAACTTGCTAAAATGATTTAATTCATAACTATTTAACCGTAGCTCCGAATTTAATAAACTTTATATGTAAATGGGGTAGAATTTTGCCTAGTTTAACATGGTGTAATCACTTTGCATGTTTAATAACCATAAAATATGGTTTAGGGCAGAACAGTACCAAATCTAATTTCTGCACATGAGGAGTTTCCGGATTTGTTGTTCGTTGCTTCCGACCTCATTTAACCTTGACTAGATAGGTAGTTTTACTTTGCTTCACCCTCTTGCCATGTTTAACAACATTTAATATTGTTGGGTACATAAACGAGATTGAACTAAATAACTTGTCGTGGTGTTTCGCCATATGCAACTCGTTGCATATTGAGCTCCACTTAATTTGTAGGATTGCTTGTGCACTTTGCCATGCCATGCCCTCTTTAAACCGTACATGCATCATTCTTGTTTGCACATCATGCCATGTCTATGTGGTGGTTGTTTACTAGGTTGTTTGCTCTTTTCCAGTGTTGCTTCTTCGGGTTGGTTCCGATAACGTCGCGTATGTGAGGAACCGTTCGACTTCGTCCGTTTGTCTTCTTCACGGACTCGTTCTTCTTCCTTGCGGGATCTCAGGCAAGATGACCATACCCTCGAAATCACTTCTATCTTTGCTTGCTAGTTGCTCGCTCTTTTGCTATGCCTATGCTGTGATACCTACCACTTGCTTATCATGCCTCCTATATTGTTGAACCAAGCCTCTAACCCACCTTGTCCTAGCAAACCGTTGTTTGGCTATGTTACCGCTTTGCTCAGTCCCCCTTATAGCGTTGTTAGTTGCAGGTGAAGATTGAAGTTTGTTCCTTGTTGGAACATGGAGATGTTGTTCCTTGTTGGAACATGTTTACTTGTTGGGTTATCACAATATATCTTATTTAATTAATACATCTATATACTTGGTAAAGGGTGGAAGGCTTGGCCTTATGCCTGGTGTTTTGTTCCACTCTTGCCGCCCTAGTTTCCGTCATATCGGTGTTATGTTCCCGGATTTTGCGTTCCTTACGCGGTTGGGCTATTATGGGAACCCCTTGACAGTCCGCCTTGAGTAAAACTCTTCCAGCAATGCCCAACATTGGTTTTACCATTTGCCACCTAGCCTTTTCTTTTCCCTTGGGAGTCGCACTCCTGAGGGTCATCATTATTTTACCCCCCCGGGCCAGTGCTCCTCTGAGTGTTGGTCCAACCTGTCAGCTGCCAGTGGCCACCAGGGGAAACTCTGGGCTAGCCTACCCGTACCTAAGACAATCTGAGTGTGCCCTGAGAAAGAGATATGTGCAGCTCCTATCGGGATTTGTCGGCACATTCGGGCGGTGTTGCTGGTTTAGTTTTACCCTGCCGAAATGTCTTGTAGAACCGGGATACCGAGTCTGATCGGAATGTCTCGGGAGGAGGTCTATTCCTTCGTTGACCGTGAGAGCTTGTCATGGGCTAAGTTGGGACACCCCTGCAGGGATTTGAACTTTCGAAAGTCGTGCCCGCGGTTATGGGCAGATGGGAATTTGTTAACGTCCGGTTGTAGAAAACCTGAAGTTGACCTTAATTAAAATACATCAACCGCGTGTGTAACCGTGATGGTCTCTTTCCGGCGGAGTCCGGTAAGTGAACACGGTGTTGGAGTTATGCTTGACGTAGGTTGTTCTAGGATCACTTCTTGATCATAGTTTCACGATCGTGCTTTGCCTTCTCTTCTCGCTCTCTTTTGCGTACATGTTAGCCACCATATATGCTAGTCGCTTGCTGCAGCTCCACCTCATACCTTTTACCTTACCCATAAGCTTAAATAGTCTTGATCGCGAGGGTGTGAGATTGCTGAGTCCCTGTGACTCACAGATACTTCCAAAACCAGCTTGCAGGTAGCGATGAGTCCGTGCAGATGATGCAACCAAGCTCAGGAGGAGCTCGATGAAGATCTTGTCCTTTGTGTTGTTTCGTTCTAGTTGATCAGTAGTGGTGCCCAGTTGGGGTCGATCGGGGACCGTGTCGCATTTGGGGTTCTTCTTTTATTTTGGTTCCGTAGTCGGACCTTGATAGTATTTGGATGTTGTAATGCTTTATTCATGTATTTGTGTGAAGTGGCGATTGTAAGCCAACTATGTATCTCTTTCCCTTATGTATTACATGGGTTGTGTGAAGATTACCTCACTTGCGACATTGCTTTCAATGCAGTTATGCCTCTAAGTCGTGCTTCGACACGTGGGACATATAGCCGCATCGAGGGCATTACAAGTTGGTATCAGAGCCTTCCCCGACCTTAGGAGCCCCCACTACTTGATCGTTTTTAGCAGCCATTGTTGAGTCTAGAAAAATGTTTTGAGTCATTTAGGAATTATATATCGGAGAGTTTAGGAATTCTTTTTACTCCCCAATCTCCTCATCGCTCTGGTAAGGCATCCTAACGTAGAGTTTTCACTCTTCTCTTCTCAAATTTCACTAAAAAAAATTTAGGATCGCACGGGTATCTTGGAATCGTTCCGATGGTTTTGTGACGAGAACATAATCTTGGTGCCTCCTGTCAGGGGTTTTGTGGCAGTGTCCCGGGGAGTTGAGCTCCGAGGTGTTGTCGTCATAATTTTATCGTTGCAGTTCTGGAATACCTGAGTTTAGTACGCCGACATCGAAAATCTCTTTTATGCAGTTCGTTGGTGAGATAACCTCGACGCCACCCAGTACTGGGGCGGGAGTTCGGGAGTATTGCCATAACTTGTATAACAGATGCTTTTCGAAGGTTGAGGTAGATGATTTCCGAAGGTTTCTTGGTTATGTGTTGAAGGATGGATACAGCTGGATGTAGGATTTGCTAGTTTTGGGTGAGATATTATGCTTCCCCTGTATCCCCAACACCTGATTGCATAACCGGAAAGGTTCGGGAGTTTCATAGGTGGGAATTCAAGTAGCTCATACGATATCTTTCCGACAGATGTATGATTTGAAATTGGGGTTCGACGTCTAGTGGTCCGCCTATTCACGGTCAGTTTTACAGTGGTCTCGTTGTGTCTTAAAGAGTCCTTGGCTATGCCGACTCGGGGACGCTTCGTATGTCATGTGCACTGCCTTGTACATGATGGTGCTATACGATTGAGCCCGTGTAGGCCCCACCACGAAAACTTCGGACGAAATTTCTATCATATGTTTGTTTTGGCTTATTCTGCAAGCCGATCCTTTGTTTCATCTTGAGTTGTGGTATTCGAGTTGCTTCGGAGTCAAATATTGATTCCATACCTTTCCCAAATGGTGTTCTCATACTTCGATGTGAATACTAATCCTTCTCGATCATCGAGTTTGTCATGTCAATCCTTGTCAACCGGTGTGTTTCTCTTCAAGTGGATCCAATCATTTCAACATCCGCAAGATCAAGTATCAGTTCTTCTCAACGGTGTTTGTTTCATCCGTCTCCAAGTTGCCTTTGTTTTTCCCGCCCACCCACCCTTTTTCCTCAAGGACTCATATTTCTTAATCAACTATTCATTTTATCGATGGAAGTCTCTCCATTCTTATCCGGTGTTTCTCATGAAGATTCTAACAGAGATTCAAGTTCATCATTCTCCATTCTTTTCTTCTCTGGTGGATTCAATTCAAGCTTTCAGTGTTGATCATATTCTTTTCCGTATTTCAAGGCTTTCTCATGCCGGTGCAATTCTTAATCGTTCACCTCTCGCTATTCTATTGTTCCGGAGTGCTAAAGATATCTCAGAAGATTCGTGTTTTCCACTCTGCATTCATTCAAGATCTTTCGAGGGTGTTATCTCAGTCAATCCTTTTAATTCAACCGGTGCAATCTCTCTCTTTAAATATTTTTCAACGGTGTTTCTTTTGAGTGGGCCCTAACCCACAGGTTTTTTCCCAGGATCTTACCTGACTCTTCTTCTCTTTTCCGGAATTATTTTCAATTCTTTTCCAAGTTTGACGTAAGAATGAGTTATCATCAGTCATATGTATTTCTCCAATATCACTTTCAAATTCTTTTCATAGTTGGCTCAACCTCTTCGCTTTTGATTCTCCCGGAGTGTCTAAATAATTTTTGGTGGTGTTTCTCGTCGTCATTCTCAACATTTGAAGACCGAAGAAGAGTTTTTCCTCCATATCTTACCCCATTCTCTTCATGTTTCATGATTGCAGCTTGTTTCCATCATCTCATAATTTATTTCGTTTGTGAAAATTCTTTTCACCTATCTAGAGCAATTCAGGAGTCTTCTCAGTTTGTTCTTCGGAGCCCATCATCTCATAATTATTCATTTCCCAGCTTTCAGTTATCGTTCTCAAATCTTACCGGTGCATCGTTCAAGTGTTCTCTAATCAGCTCGCCATCTCTTCGTTCTCATGTATCTAAATCCTCTCAAGCATCTTCGTTCATTTTATAATTCTTCCCGGTGTTTCCTTATCTTCTTTTTGTTCATTTTAATTCTTACGGTGGTTCGTTCAAGATTCTTCTTACCTTGTTATCATATCAATTCATTTGTTGTTTCAATCCTACCGGTGGATTCGTCGAAGATGTTCTCAAGTTTATGTTATATCTCTCTTAATCCTTGATACGAGAATAAGTAATATGTCAAATCTGTTGATTGTCATCAATTTAATTGATGAAGGATAAGCATAATGTAATTCTTATTCTTATTTCATCAAGTAAATTCAATTCCTTATTCCGGAGCCTCATCAAAACTCTCGGTTTCACTTGTTTAATCTTTCTTTCTGGAGTTCAAAGTTATTTCAATTATATCATTCCAAAGATCTATCTAATCATTGCAAGGGTTCACCTTGTGTTTTCAACTTCTCTTTCTTTTCGTTTGATCATTCTTTTGTTTAACGGAGTTCTTCATGGAGGTTCTACATGATGGTTCATCAAGGATTTAATTCCTTCTCAAAGTGTTCATCGACATTCTTTTCTAAGAAGCTCAAGTTTTCTTCATCTTGCAATCCGGAGTGCAATTCTTTCTTCTGTATCATTGGAGGTGGTATAAAGTCATTCTTGATAATTTGAGTTCATGCTTCATGATTCACACATTGTTAATAATGAGGTATTTTAAATCCATTAATCTCGTCATTGGAGTTATCTTGGGTTATATTTCACCTTAAACCTTCCCTAAGGATGTTGCTATCTATGGTGCTTATAAAGGACCCAAGTTCTTCGTTATCCTCCCGGTGAATTACTTTCTCGTCTCCTTGGTCATACCAATCCAATTCTTTTCCCGTGAGTGGCAGTTTGTCACCACATAATTTGACATGTATTCCATAAGACCATATCAAGCTTATTCTTTTCTTTGTTGGTTTTCCAACAACTCCGTTCGACCCTTCTCCTAAGGATGCCTTCTCAAGCTCTTTTTGGCAGAAGTTGGCATTTTCTCCTCATTTCTCCTATTTCAATTATCTATCTTCTATTCCTCCGTTCTGAAGGCATTGTGATGTTGCTCTCCTCAACCCATCTTCTCGCTTTGTCGAGACCATGTTTTGATCGTGCTTATCCTTATAACCGGAGTATTGTGTCCCTTTGCTCAAGCTCTTTCTTTTATCAAGTTTTTTCGTCTCTTTTAAACCGGAGTGCTGTCCGAGATCTTTCTTACCCCTTGTTCCATTCATTCAATAGTTACGGAGGCAGTGTTTTGTGTTTTCATCAAGTATCTTCTCATCTTATCAAGTTTTTATTCAATTCCATTTCCTTTCAATCAGAGTGCTGCCCGAAGTTGTTCTTTCTTTTCCTCTTTCATAACGGAGTGTCTTCAACTTCGTTCATCTCCGTTTATTCTATTCTCGGAAATGGCTTAACCTTTCAAGGCTCTTTGGTCTCACTCGTTTGTCAAAGAAGCAACTTAGTCTTACCTCTTCTCTTTCTCTTCCGTTTTTCACTCTCGTGCCATTCTAGATCTCGGGACGAGATCCTCTCATAGTGGTGGAGTGTTGTAACGCCCCGAGACCGATGTGCCAGGTGTCCTCCAGTTATTCGTCGTTGTTGCCATATCATTTGCTTGCGTGTTGCATCTTGTCATGTCTTCATGTGCATTGCATCATCATGTTTTAAAACTTGCATCCGTCCAGGTCTCCTCGTTCCTTCCGTTGTCCGTTCTGAGTCCAGACACCCTTGCACGCACCCACGGCATATCCGAAATATTATTTTATAAGTGGCCGGAAAATGTTCTCGGATTAGGTTGAAAGTTGGCGTGTGGCCTTATTATAGTGTAGGTAGGCCACATGCCAAGTTTCATCACATTTGGAGTTCGTTTGATAGCCCAACCGTTAAACTATAGCGGCAGTATAGCCGGCCTATCGTCGGACGTTTTCGGTCTCCGGAAACAGATGTCGGGCCCTCTCTCTCTCTCTTCTCACCCTCGCAGTCTCGCCACAGCCCACCTAGTCCATCCTCCTTCCCCTCTTCTCTTCCGGAGTTGTCCGATGCGACCGCACGGTCCGAAACCCTCTCTGCACAGTGCATCGAACCCCTCATATGTGCGTCCGAAATTGTCCCGGACCCGACCCGGGCAGTCGTCACCGTTGGATCCGGATCATCCCCAAACGTCTACAAAACATCTCCGTTCTATGAAAGTTGCTTAGAATTTTGTCTAGTTTAATAATATGCAACTTTCATATATGTTTAAAATGTCTAAAATGCTGTTTGTTTAAATTTGCTTAAATAACTTGCTAAAATGATTTAATTCATAACTATTTAACCATAGCTCTGAATTTAATAAACTTTATATGTAAATGGGGTAGAATTTTGCCTAGTTTAACATGGTGTAATCACTTTGCATTTTTAATAACCATAAAATATGGTTTAGGGCAGAACAGTACCAAATCTAATTTATGCACATGAGGAGTTTCCGGATTTGTTGTTCGTTGCTTCCGGCCTCATTTAACCTTGACTAGATAGGTAGTTTTACTTTGCTTCACCCTCTTGCCATGTTTAACAACATTTAATATTGTTGGGTACATAAACGAGATTGAACTAAATAACTTGTCGTGGTGTTTCGCCAATATGCAACTCGTTGCATATTGAGCTCCACTTAATTTGTAGGATTGCTTGTGCACTTTGCCATGCCATGCCCTCTTTAAACCGTACATGCATCATTCTTGTTTGTGCATCATGCCATGTCTATGTGGTGGTTGTTTACTAGGTTGTTTGCTCTTTTTCGGTGTTGCTTCTTCGGGTTGGTTCCGATAACGTCGCGTATGTGAGGAACCGTTCGACTCTGTCCGTTTGTCTTCTTCACGGACTCGTTCTTCTTCCTTGCGGGATCTCAGGCAAGATGACCATACCCTCGAAATCACTTCTATCTTTGCTTGCTAGTTGCTCGCTCTTTTGCTATGCCTATGTTGCGATACCTACCACTTGCTTATCATGCCTCCTATATTGTTGAACCAAGCCTCTAACCCACCTTGTCCTAGCAAACCGTTGTTAGGCTATGTTACCGCTTTGCTCAGTCCCCCTTATAGCGTTGTTAGTTGCAGGTGAAGATTGAAGTTTGTTCCTTGTTGGAACATGGAGATGTTGTTCCTTGTTGGAACATGTTTACTTGTTGGGTTATCACAATATATCTTATTTAATTAATGCATCTATATACTTGGTAAAGGTTGGAAGGCTCGGCCTTATGCCTGGTGTTTTGTTCCATTCTTGCCGCCCTAGTTTCCGTCATATCGGTGTTATGTTCCCAGATTTTGCGTTCCTTACGCGGTTAGGCTATTATGGGAACCCCTTGACAGTTCGCCTTGAGTAAAACTCCTCCAGCAATGCCCAACATTGGTTTTACCATTTGCCACCTAGCCTTTTCTTTTCCCTTGGGAGTCGCGCTCATGAGGGTCATTATTATTTTACCCCCCCCCGGGCCAATGCTCCTCTGAGTGTTGGTCCAACCTGTCAGCTGCCAGTGGCCACCAGGGGAAACTCTGGGCTGGCCTACCCGTACCTAAGACAATCTGAGTGTGCCCTGAGAAAGAGATATGTGCAGCTCCTATCGGGATTTGTCGGCACATTTGGGCGGTGTTGCTGGTTTAGTTTTACCCTGTCGAAATGTCTTGTAGAACCGGGATACCGAGTCTGATCGGAATGTCTCGGGAGGAGGTCTATTCCTTCGTTGACCGTGAGAGCTTTTCATGGGCTAAGTTGGGACACCCCTGCAAGGATTTGAACTTTCGAAAGCCGTGCCCGCGGTTATGGGCAGATGGGAATTTGTTAATGTCTGGTTGTAGAAAACCTGAAGTTGACCTTAATTAAAATACATAAACCGCGTGTGTAACCGTGATGGTCTCTTTCCGGCGGAGTCCGGGAAGTGAACACGATGTTGGAGTTATGCTTGACGTAGGTTGTTCTAGGATCACTTCTTGATCATAGTTTCACGATCGTGCTTTGCCTTCTCTTCTCGCTCTCTTTTGCGTACATGTTAGCCACCATATATGCTAGTCGCTTGCTGCAGCTCCACCTCATACCTTTTACCTTACCCATAAGCTTAAATAGTCTTGATCGCGAGGGTGTGAGATTGCCCAGTCCCTGTGACTCACAGATACTTCCAAAACCAGCTTGCAGGTAGCGATGAGTCCGTGCAGATGACGCAACCAAGCTCAGGAGGAGCTCAATGAAGATCTTGTCCTTTGTGTTGTTTCGTTCTAGTTGATCAGTAGTGGTGCCCAGTTGGGGTCGATCGGGGACCGTGTCGCATTTGGGATTCTTCTTTTATTTTGGTTCCGTAGTTGGACCTTGATTGTATTTGGATGTTGTAATGCTTTATTTATGTATTTGTGTGAAGTTGCGATTGTAAGCCAACTATGTATCTCTTTCCCTTATGTATTACATGGGTTGTGTGAAGATTACCTCACTTGCGACATTGCTTTCAACGCGGTTATGCCTCTAAGTCATGCTTCGACACGTGGGAGATATAGCCGCATCGAGGGCGTTACAATTAACTCCCTCCTTGTTTCTCATTTCGTGACATATCAACCAATGAGAGATGTGGGCCGTGCATGCTTTCAATGACTTGAGACTACCAAACATGACATGCAGTGTTTAGTTCATTGCATGTAATCCTATTAGTACTCTAGTTAGGAGTAGCAAAAAAACATTAAGTTCTCTCGCCGATAGGAATAAAACACCATGTATTTATTTAAAGAGGGAGTAGTACATTTTTGGTGACATGCATTACTAGATATTGCTAGTCAAATACTAAAATCTAGATGGACGTGGTAGTACTCCTAAATCCGGATGGTGGTGCTACTAGTACTAGTAGTAGTACTACCAATGTAGTAGGAGTACTAGCACTGTACTATCCGTTGGTCAAATTATTACGTGCTGCTCCTCACAGTGAAGTGACAAGACCCTGCGCCGGAGATGACACCTGAGTATAGGCGCTGTGTTCGGCATACCATAGTCAGCCTCACCATCTGCAGTCACTATCATCATGGCTGTAGAGCTAGCCTGCTTACAACTAGCCCTGTTCGACATAATTTCCCGTGCATAAATGCCCGTGCATTGCACGGAACACCAAGATTGGGGGTGGACGGCTCCGACAGCGGCCATCGCGCCAGATTTTTCCACGGCCTTCTACTCCTAGATGTGGTGGGGAGGAGATGAGGCTGATTGTGAGATACAAGGAGTTGTTTGTAAATAGGGAACAAGTGCGGGCATCTTTTTGCAAAAATGGAGAAGCTTGGTTTGTATGCGTCATATCTAGATCCGACGGCTATTGGTGAAAGATGAGAGGCACAACATCATCACCAACTCAGGACCTGTTTGATTCGCAGGATTTTGAAAACGCAGGAATAGGTCACCCTGTGCGTTCGGTTTACATGGTTCGATTTATACGGGTTTTCAGTTTGTACGGTATTAATACTTCAGTAAATATGGTATGAAATTAAAATACGGTTCGGTTTCGGTATATACCAAATTATTTCAGTATGGTTTCGGTATATACCATAAAACCAAAGTTGACGCGGATTTGGAAATGACGTAATAATAATTAGCAAATTTATGACTCAAAACACATACTATTCTACACAAATAGTATATGACTATATATATATAAGTATATATGCTAGCATTGATTCATCTATTGATGGTTATGGACGTGCTTAGCATTTTAAAAATAGAAAAATGACTATGTTACAAGAAAAAATTACGTGCTTAGTAGTGCATTTGACCGATGTACAAGAAAAATGACAACTTGTATGGATGTTCATCTCAAGAAATATAAATTTATTTTTTACTTCGGTTTATTCGGTTAACCATTCGGTTTTCCGGTATATACCATAAAAACCAAGTTCAAATCGGTATGAAAATTTCATACCATACCGAAACCAGAAACCATAACACCCATAAAATTGGTTCGGTTCGGTTTATTTTTGGTATGGTTTTTCGGTTCAGTTTTTAAATGCACAGAGTGAGGAATAGGACACGGCAATATTACAAGTTTCAAACTGATATTACAAATGTTAGGAGTAATGTTGCACCTAGGAAGAGAGAATTACTTGGAAGTTTACGTAAGAACTTTCGTTACTTTAGGTGGATGCAGCATTATCGTACAAACTAAAATCCACCGCCCTGACAAGTCACTAATGGGAAAATAAGTTTTTGAGTCTCTGGCCACTTGATGTTTCAAAAACAAATTCAACTTCTGCGGAGAAATGAGCTCCACCGTGTACCCGCGCGGGTGTGGCTGGGCACGAAGCATGAGTACGTGCACAGTGCACCTATTCTCTTCTTGTATATGTACACCACCTACATGGGGTTGTGTGAGAGAGATACAAACCTAGAGAGATATAGTGTGTGGGTTCTTGAGAGTTTTTTGGGGGGGGGGTCAATCAAAAAATTTAACATATGCAATGTGTGTGAAATAGAGTCCTGGATATAACATATATATAGAGGGGGCAATCCACGAGAAGAGAGTGGAGGTATCATCGGCTTGAGGTTTCCATAGAATCGAAGAGAGGGATGATGTGTGTGTGTGTGTGCGCGCGCGCGATCAATAAAGAGTGCCATCGAATTTGTGTGTGCCCACGTCAAAGATATAGAGTGGCTGGCCTACCGGAATGTGAGATGGGACATGTGCAGTTTGTCTCTGTGGCATGGATACCTACCTGCAGCGCTCGACTATCGGTGTGTGGTGGGGGAAGAGGGAGGCCCAATTAACTATAGAGGTACAATGGCTGGTATATGTGTGGAGGAGGAGAGAGGCCTACCTCATGTATTAAGGAGATCGATCTGCCTCATGTATTAAGGGAGATCGAACGGCATCCATGCATATGTGCAGGAGATGAATAAGGTTGGGAGAGAGACAGAGCTAGAGTGTTGGAGGGGCCGGTAGTGGAGTTGCTTCTAACAAATGGTGGGATAGGCTTGCTAGACAAACGGAGGGCACGCCCGCAATATCAATAAGAGAGGAGATGGCTGCTTGTTGTCTGTGCACGTGTGTGTGAGAGACGGGTCAGGAGGCATGCACGAATGATGAGGGGGGACGATGTGGCTGTGGTAAGCAGACGTAACTACATAGGAAGATCACTCGCCCTTTGTAAGATAAAGGAGAGACATAACTTGTGAGGTACGTCGATCGATGGGGGGGTAGTTAAAGTCGATCTAGGTATATGTTGGGAGATCGATCGATATACATGCATGTGTGTGTTAGAAGCAAATGAGGCACGAGGAGAAGGATATAGAGAGAGGGATGCATGTAGGAGGTGGTACGAGAGGCATACTATATCGAGGGGGAGGAGTGTGCGAGTACGAGAACTATGAAAAGAGTGGTGGGAGTGAGGCATGGACGGTGACAAGAGAAGAGGGGAAGCTTGTGTTTGTGCTAGGCACACTTGGCTAGAGAGGCATATCGATCGATGTGTGCCGTAAAGAAGGAGCTGAGGGGCCTACACACACCGTGGGTGAACGACCTAAAGTGAAAAGACGAATTTGCGCTATGGAGCTAGAGAATGCTGAGGGAGGGTGAGAGGGATGCGGGCGTGTGCATGCACAAGAGAAAGTTAGCTCTAGCTACAAAGATAAGAGGGTTGTGTGGATGTAAAAGACGAATAGAGATCATATATACTTCATTATAAAAAGCAAATTCGGATATTTGAAGAATTTATCATAGTGTTTCAAACCGATGGATGTGTGAATATATATAACGGTGATACACATGGTGTGGTTATGAACATGGTATACTACATTTAATATGTTTTATCTCTACTCTTATAAAAAACAGAGTTGTTGATGATGGCGTGCCTGCCATCCTGCATTATAGGCCGTCTGATTTATATCTGGCGGATAGCAAGGAAACTATGATGGTTGAAGTTGGCAACCATCACGATTGTAGATTCTTATTGAAATAGAGAAACGAATTCAAATTTAGTTCGAATTGCAGCGGTAGTATAGACATTTGGAATGCACTGAAATGTTGGTATGAGTAGGTTACATGCATTATACAGCAAGCGAAAAAATTTAATCGGACATAACATGGATTCATACTCCCTCCTTCCATCTATATAGGGCGTGATGAGATTTTTAAGACCGCCTTTAACTATTGACAAGACTAATAGTACATGACATGCACATTGTGAAAATTATATCACTGAAAGAACCTTTCACAGACGAATTTAACGGTGTGCTTTGTGTAAGTTGCATGTCATATATCATTGCTCTAATATTTGGTCAAAGTTAGCATCGAAAAACGCATTAGGCCCTATATAGATGGAAGGTGGGAGTAGCTTTGAATAGCATTTGTATAGTAAAACGGGGCAAGACTCTCTCTTTGTGTGGTGTGAATAGTTTTATTTTTTCGTTTTCTTTTTGGTTGAGGGAAGTGTGAATTGATTTGGTACGTACAAGTACAATATTACTACACATTAGGCTTGTCCCTAAAATTCAACCCGTGTCTTGTAATATCCCGAAAATTCAGATATCGTGCTCCCAAAACTGGCGCCTTTACAACCCGCACCTTGCTATCCCGAAATTACAACGCGCGCGAAAACTCCCTCTAGCTGGCAAATCCCGACACGCGAAATCCCCCTTCTAACCCTGAGCCGAAAGGGCCGCTAGTTCAAATCGGTGGGGGGTACTTTTGTAACACACCCTACATTTTGGACAAACGCATTCCTAAGTCATGCTTCACCCCCTCCCATCGCCCCCTTTTCGCCATTCAAAATCCCAGGCCGCCATAACCTCTCTGCTCCAGCCGTGAAACCCCACCCTCCTCCGTCCGCCACGTCACCGCTGCCCAGCCGGAGCCTCTTCCCTGACAACGTCGTCTAGCGCAACAGCTCGACGTCCCTCGTCCCCCTCCCTGGATGAGGATCCGTCGTCCATCTCGCCATCCCACCGGTTCAGCCGCCCTATCCTCCACTTCCAAGGAACTGCTCTGACGATCGCCTCGTCTATCGCGGCTGCTCCATCCCCACAGCGCTGCCTTAACCTGCTCCACCGGAACCGCAACATCCTCATCGACTCCTCGGACGAAGCCGAGGCCTACTCGGCGCCACCAAAGAGGTTGTACACTCATCGCATCGCACCTTCTCCTTAACTCGACCTCCCGGCACCGACAGTGCTCCATCCCGCACCCCCATGGAGCGGCTACCTTGAAGTCGGCGCCGCGGGCGACATCTCCACGACGGCTCTCCCCCAGTGCGAGGCCCCTTCGGCGGCGGCAGCCATACTAGCCGGATCTGCTGCTGCTGCTCCGGCTCTCGCTCGATCGCTCGCTCGCCCTGCTGCTGCTTCTGCTCTCCCCCTCACTCGTGCTGCTGCTCTGCTCCGATTAAGCCACTCTTCAGTCGACTGAATTGACTTTTGGGTCTGTCGATTTTCAGGGGTTGGGGGGGGGGGCTCACTGGAGTTAAGGAAGAACCACCCGCAGCGGGGATGGGGGCTCGCCGGAGAGGTACCCTACTATCTATCTTAGGGTTCAGGGTAGGGGCGGGGGCCTAGAGGGCTGGCCGAGGCGGCGGTGGCGAGTTGTTTCGGGGCGGCGAGGCAGCGCTGGGGCCGGCGGTTCGGCCGGTGGTGGCTGGCGGCTCAAGGGGGTGCAGGTTGAAGATGAACTGCAGGCCCTCCCTAAACTACATGTCAAGTGCCTCTCTGCTACCATTGCGTTCAATTTCGACAGTAGCATTCAGATTCCACAGTAAATTTCAGATTCGAGAGTTAAGTTCAGAGTCAACAGTTTTTACCTCATCTATTGTAGTCAGGTGGTTTTTGGTGATGTTAATTTTACATCCATTTTACATCATCTATCGGAGATGCTATTAGAATCCCACTTGAGATTGACGATGTCTGTCTTGTGCTGCTTCAGCCTTGACGTCTTACGGCTCACCGGAGCTGCTCCAACGACAGAACGATCCGTCACAATAGAGCAGTTCCCTGGACACCATCTACAGATTCCTCAGATCTTCCTCCACACCTCCGACAGCCACCTCTGCCTCAACTGCTTCAGCGACCAACCCAATGATGCTGAGGTCGACACAGCTACGGCAAAGAGGTTGTACACTTGTTGCATCACTTATTACTATACATTCACGTCGATCCATTAGGGCTATTTTGGTTCAACGGAAAAACATCGATCCACTGGTTGTTACCATCACTCTAAATTTCTGCATGCTCTCCTTACATAATCTCACCATATTTTTTTCGTATGCATGTCAGATATTGTACACAGTCATGCTGAACATGTAGATAAAAAGAGAAGAGTTTTGCGCGGCAATACAATGTCATGCAGACATCACTCCATGGTGGGTTCAATGGCAAACCCTCCCCACCCCTCTCCAAATTGTAATCCAGAGGAAGATATCTGTTCTGAGGCAGATTCAGACGCCGTTGACCACTCCTATTTACCCCCCAAGGTGTTTGCTCTACCTTGGCATGATGATGTTAGTCATATCATGCATATGTTGCCTTGCAGTGCCAACTTTTAACATCATATATGTCATCTGCTTAGTTTAGACATGTTATGTAATGCCACCTGTTTAGTTTCTATATCATATATGGGAATTATTCAGTCTCATGTCTTTTAGCCAGCCATAATATATGTGAAATGTGCAATGCCATCCTGTTTAACCAGGCATCACATATTTGAATGATATCTTGCCCATCCTTTTCTTCATTACATTTCCATTTGTCGATAATGTTTGTACATTAAACTACTCTTCCTGTGAATCAGCCATTTGGGTGGGAGATGGAAAAATCTGGAGTGAAAACAAGGCCTTTAGAGCAGACAGTCTCCTCAGAGATGGATTCAGAGATAGATGACCAGTCCTATTCCCCCACTGAGGTGTATGTTCTAACTTGGCATGGTTATACTGCTCATATCATGCATACGGTGTCTTGCATTGCATAGTTTAGACATCATATACAAAATATTCAACACCATGTTCTTAGTTCAGACATCATATCGAATGCCCTCTGTTTAGCATATAAATCACATATGTGAATTAAATGATGCGATCCTGATTACTTAGATAACATTTAGGTGAATTATGTCATGCGATCCTGTTTAGTTATTCATCATATCTTTGAATTATGTTATGCTATGCTATCCAGTTTAGATAGACATCATATATGTGAAATTATGTCATGCTATCCGTTTTAGTTAAACAATATACATGTCAACTATTTCATGCCCTCTTTTTTTCACACTATCTATTGCATCTGTCTCTCATACAATGTCTGTACATTCAACTATGTTTCCTGTTTATCAGCCATTTGAATTGGAGCGGGTGATGCTAGTATCTAGCAGACTAAAAACACAGTCTTCAAATAAAACAGTGCTACCTCTTGGTGGAGATAGCACCCCGGTTGTACATGCACAAGAACCAGCCCTACCACACATAACCCAAACTCTCGCAGATTGTACCCCTACTATGATGGACAGAGAACCAGCTTCACCCAATATAACCCCAACCCCAGCCGATAGTAACCCAGTTCCTGTTGACACATCACCATCTCCACCACAGAGCTCCCAAACAAGAGCAGTTAGTAAGGCAGCTCCAGTGCCCATAGGGCCAGTACTATCACGGCGAACCCCAACTCCACCAGTTAGTATGCCTATTCCTGTGGAGGAAGCACAACCAGCTAGTCGTAGTTTAGCATCTATCGCATTTGATGTTGTTAAATCGTATGTGTGTATCTTCCCATCTTGGAAATATTATACTAAAGATGAAGGAAAATGCCAGTTGTAGGTGTTTGTCCAGGAGTTATGTGTAAGTAATGTTATTCATGGCAATTACTTTGCTTCGTCCCATACATCCTACCTCCATGATGGTTATAATACAGCAAATTTTCCCATTTTTCTCTATAGAGAAGGACCGATTTGGAAACTCAGGATGAGGTAACCTGTGTTAATACCTCTGCTATCTTCAAGAATGCTTGGTGGCAGTATCGGAATTACCTGAAGAAAACGTACTTCACCGGCAAAGAAACTCATCAAATTCCCTTACGTTCTCCTGAGACACATTTACTGGATGATGACTGGGAACGTCTTGTTATGTACTGGTCCCAAACCAAGAATGTGGTAAGGTCTATGAGCTCATTTTTTATTTTTAAGTATTATATTCTTGCGTCTTACTGTACTCTGTTCATGTAGAACAAGTGCCTAAACCTAAAGAACAAATGTTCTAATTTAAGATTCCATTGCTACCATAGGACATAGATATATGTTTGTTTGATGCTTTTATTATGTACTAGTACTTGGCAATAGAAGACTTGGTAGTTTAATCCTGTCCACCTTACTAATGAACTGGTTCACCAAAATGAGTTTCATATACTACTACATGCTAAACTTGTTATGTGTCTGCTTGTTTCTTATTTTAGAATGCTGACGGAATATTGGGGAAGAGTGCCTTATTAAGCAACGGTAAAGGAAGTAATGCAGATAAGGTTCAGGATAGTGACACATCCTGTCTTGGTTTAGTGTTGGAGTTACTGGCCACTACCGCTTGCACAAGCTATTCAAACTCACTGTCTGAATCAGTGCGGTTTCTTGAGTCTCAACTACAAGCTGAAAGACATCGATCAGTTGTGCTGCGACAAGAAGCGGAAGGACTGTGGAAGTCCCTAGAGCATTCAGATGCATACTTTCTGGTGCAACAGCAAGCGTTGGAGGATTTTAGCGCCAAACAGGACAAAGCTAATCAGCTTGCTAAGCTTATTGCCAGCATGGTGGATACCCAGGATAATGTTTCTTGAGCTCTTCTGAAGTTGTTTCAGTTATGCTCTTGTTTTTCTGCCGCGTTTATTTGCACTGGTGGCCAATTTGGACGGCTAGTGTATATGATATGCTGCTTTGTTCCCTATATTTGCACTGGTGGTGAACTTTGATGCCCAGTGGATGTAATATGTGTAATAGCCGTGATAGCCTAGCGTTAGTTGCTTGCTTATTTATTTCCTTGTTGTCTTGTTTATTTGTTTGCTTGTAGTCATTGCAGTTCTTTTTCCGCGGTTAACTAGTGGTTGCAATAACCTATTTTTTAAAACTAGGCCACAATAACCATGGGCTAATATTTACTGTAGTGACACTAGGCCTCCTACGGGCCGTAGAAACAGTGGGCCTTCTACGGGCCGTAGAAACAGTAGGCCTTCTACGGGCCGTAGAAACAATGGGCCTTCTACGGGTCGTATCATCAATGGGCCTTATACGGGTCGTATGATCGATTGGCCAAACATGGGCCAATGACAGGCCGCATTATGGCCGTAAACGGGCTAGAGTTGGAATCATCCGTTCATGGGCCGACTGTAACGGGCCATCGTTAATAGGCTGTATTTGATGACGCTATGAAAACGGCCCAACGTATTAATGGACCACAAACGGGCCGACTATAACCACGGGCTGAATTTGGCCCACAAGCAGAAAATGACAGTAACGGGCCGTAAGTAAACGAATGCTGGAAATGAGCCCAAGAATAAATGGGCTCTGAGAAGGCCGAAAGATAACATGGGCTGGAAACGGCCCAACGGAATAACGGGCCGTTAATGGGTATAAAGTGATACACTGTTCATTACGGGCCAGTTTCACCACGGGCCGTTAATGGGTGTAAAGTGATACACTGTTCATTACGGGCCAGTTTCACCACGGGCCGTTAATAGGCCAAGAGTTACATAGGGCCTCATATGGGCCGAAAGACGTCATGAGCCATACATGGGCCAGAAGTAAAAACGGGCTGGAATCATATTGGATGGCCCAGATGACGCTACTGGGCCTAATTCGGATAGGGCGTAACGGGCCTTGGGTTAGCGGGTTGTAAATGGGCTATATGCGAACAGGCCGTTAACAGGCTTTCCATGGGCCGGGCCGCCACCTTTTGACCAAGTCAAACGGGCCAGCCTTTTCACAGGAATGGGCCTCTGTTGGGCCGTGCCACGTGTCGACGTATCATAGGCGCCTTCCGTCCAATGAGTGGTTGACATCTGTCCCAACGATGAGCCGACACGTGTTTCCTCCAGCCAATGATAATTTTACACGTGGAAAATCCCCATTGGTCGGGGCTATTAACGGGTTATTGGATCCAAAACCCGACCCGATAGCTTAACGGTGTTCCGTTACGGTGGATGCCACGTGTCGGTCACCCTTGACGAAAGCACTTCTGTGACGCGCGATTTATCGTCATGGAAGTGGACACTTCCGTGATGATAATTTTGGTAATGTCATGGAACACTTCTTCGACAGCACAGGTATGATTATCTTGATTCTGTCATAAATTTGTCATGGATGTACATGCATGACAAAAAAAGCGACCTAGTGTGACAAACACGTATCATCACGGAAGTGTATTTTTTTTAGTGTAATGGTGTGTCCGAACTTCGTAATCGTACTCTACTAGATATGGTGCGATCTATGATGTCTCTTACAGATTTACCGCTATCATTTTGGGGTTATGCTTTAGATACGGCCGAACTCACATTAAATAGGGCACCATCGAAATCCATTGAGACGACGCCTTATGAACTGTGGTTTGGCAAGAAACCAAAGTTGTCGTTTCTGAAAGTTTGGGGCTGCGATGCTTATGTGAAAAAGCTTCAACCTGATAAGCTCGAACCCAAATCGGAGAAATGTGTCTTCATAGGATACCCAAAGGAGACTGTTGGGTACACCTTCTATCACAGATCTGAAGGCAAGACATTCATTGCTAAGAATGGATCCTTTCTAGAGAAAGAGTTTCTCTCGAAAGAAGTGAGTGGGAGGAAAGTGGAACTTGATGAGGTAACTATACCTGCTCCTCTATTGGAAAGTAGTTCATCACAGAAACGGGTTTCTGTGACGCCTACACCAATTAGTGAGGAAGTTAATGATGATGATCATGGAACTTCAGATCAAGTTACTACTGAACCTCGTAGATCAACCAGAGTAAGATCCGCACCAGAGTGGTACGGTAATCCTGTTCTGGAAGTCATGCTACTAGATCATGATGAACCTACGAACTATGAAGAAGCGATGGTGAGCCCAGATTCCCCAAAATGGCTTGAGGCCATGAAATCTGAGATGGGATCCATGTATGAGAACAAAGTATGGACTTTGGTTGACTTGCCCGATGATCAGCAAGCAATTGAGAATAAATGGATCTTCAAGAAGAAGACTGACGCTGACGGTAATGTTACTGTCTCTAAAGCTCGACTTGTTGCAAAAGGTTTTCGACAAGTTCAAGGGATTGACTACGATGAGACCTTCTCACCCGTAGCGATGCTTAAGTCTGTCCGAATCATGTTAGCAATTGCCGCATTTTATGATTATGAAATTTGGCAAATGGATGTCAAAACTGCATTCCTGAATGGATTTCTGGAAGAAGGGTTGTATATGATGCAACCAGAAGGCTTCGTCGATCCAAAGGGAGCTAACAAAGTGTGCAAGCTCCAGCGATCCATTTATGGACTGGTGCAAGCCTCTCGGAGTTGGAATAAACGCTTTGATAGTGTGATCAAAGAATTTGGTTTTGTACAGACTTTTGGAGAAGCCTGTATTTACAACAAAGTGAGTGGGAGCTCTGTAGCATTTCTGATATTATATGTGGATGACATATTGTTGATTGGAAATGATACAGAATTTCTGGATAGCATAAAGGGATACTTGAATAAGAGTTTTTCAATGAAAGACCTCGGTGAAGCTGCTTACATATTGGGCATCAAGATCTATAGAGATAGATCAAGACGCTTAATTGGACTTTCACAAAGCACATACCTTGACAAAGTTTTGAAGAAGTTCAAAATGGATCAAGCAAAGAAAAGGTTCTTGCCTGTGTTACAAGGTGTGAAGTTGAGTAAGACTCAATGCCCGACCACTGCAGAAGATAGAGAGAAAATGAAAGATGTTCCCTATGCTTCAGCCATAGGCTCTATCATGTATGCAATGTTGTGTACCAGGCCTGATGTGTGCCTTGCTATAAGTCTAGCAGGGAGGTACCAAAGTAATCTAGGAGTGGATCACTGGAAAGCGGTCAAGAACATCCTGAAATACCTGAAAAGGACTAAGGATGTCTTTCTCTTTTATGGAGGTGACAAAGAGCTCATCGTAAACGGTTACGTTGATGCAAGCTTTGACACTGATCCGGACGATTCTAAATCGCAAACCGGATACGTATTTACATTGAACGGTGGAGCTATCAGTTGGTGCAGTTCTAAACAAAGCGTACATAGCTGCTTCGGAAGAAGCAAATGAAGGAGTCTGGATGAAGGAGTTCATATCCGATCTAGGTGTCAGACCTAGTGCATCGGGTCCAATGAAAATCTTTTGTGACAACACTGGTGCAATTGCCTTGGCAAAGGAATCCAGATTTCACAAGAGGACCAAGCACATCAAGAGACGCTTCAATTCCATCTGGGATCTAGTCCAGGTGGGAGACATAGAAATTTGCAAGATACATACGGATCTAAATGTTGCAGACCCGTTGACTAAGCCTCTTCCACGAGGAAAACATGATCAGCACCAAGGCTCCATGGGTGTTAGAATCATTACTATGTAATCTAGATTATTGACTAGTGCAAGTGGGAGACTGAAGGAAATATGCCCTAGAGGCAATAATAAAGTTATTATTTATTTCCTTATATCATGATAAATGTTTATTATTCATGCTAGAATTGTATTAACTGGAAACATACTACATGTGTGAATACATAGACAAACAGAGTGTCACTAGTATGCCTCTACTTGACTAGCTCATTAATCAAAGATGGTTATGTTTCCTAACCATGGACAAAGAGTTGTCATTTGATTAACGGGATCACATCATTAGTTGAATGATCTGATTGACATGACCCATTCCATTAGCTTAGCACCCGATCGTTTAGTATGTTGCTATTGCTTTCTTCATGACTTATACATGTTCCTATGACTATGAGATTATCCGATCTAGGTGTCATACCTAGTGCATCGGTCCAATGAAAATCTTTTGTGACAATACTGGTGCAATTGCCTTGGCAAAGGAATCCAGATTTCACAAGAGAACCAAGCACATCAAGAGACGCTTCAATTCCATCTGGGATCTAGTCCAGGTGGGAGACATAGAGATTTGGAAGATACATACGGATCTGAATGTTGCAGACCCGTTGACTAAGCCTCTTCCACGAGCAAAACATGATCAACACCAAGGCTCCATGGGTGTTAGAATCATTACTGTGTAATCTAGATTATTGACTCTAGTGCAAGTGGGAGACTGAAGGAAATATGCCCTAGAGGCAATAATAAAGTTATTATTTATTTCCTTATATCATGATAAATGTTTATTATTCATGCTAGAATTGTATTAATCGGAAACATAATAGATGTGTGAAGACATAGACAAACAAGTTGTCACTAGTATGCCTCTACTTGACTAGCTCGTTGATCAAAGATGGTTATGTTTCCTAACCATAGACATGAGTTTTCATTTGATTAATGGGGTCACATCATTAGGAGAATAATGTGATTCACATGACCCATTCTGTTAGCTTAGCACATGATCGTTTAGTATTCTGCTATTGCTTTCTTCATGACTTATACATGTTCCTATGACTATGAGATTATGCAACTCCCATTTACCGGACGAACACTTTGTGTGCTACCAAACTTCACAATGTAATCGGGTGATTATAAAGGTGCTCTACAGGTGTCTCCAAAGGTACTTGTTGGGTTGGCGTATTTCGAGATTAGGATTTGTCACTCCGATTGTTGGAGAGGTATCTCTGGGCCCTCTCGGTAATGCACATCACTTAATCCTTGCAAGCATTGCAACTAATGAGTTAGTTGCGGGATGATGTATTACGTAACAAGTAAAGAGACTTGCTGGTAACGAGACTGGACTAGGTATTGAGATACCGACGATCGAATCTCGGGCAAGTAACATACCGATGACAAAGGGAACAACGTATGTTGTTGTGCGGTTTGACTGATAAAGATCTTCGTATAATATGTAGGAGCCAATGTGAGCATCCAAGTTCCGCTATTGGTTATTGACCGGAGACATGTCTCGGTCATGTCTACAAAGTTCTCGAACCCGTAGGGTCCACACGTTTAATGTTACGATGACAGTTATATTATGAGTTTATATGTTTTGATGTACCGAAGGTTGTTTGGAGTCCCGGATGTGATCAAGGAAATGACGAGGAGTCTCGAAATGGTCGAGACATGAATATTGATATATTGGAAGCCTATGTTTGGATGTCAGAAGTGTTCCAGGTGAAATCGGGATTTTACCGGAGTACCGGGAGGTTACCGGAACCCCCCGGGGGCTTAATGGGCCTACATGGGCCTTAGTGGAAATAGAGGGCGGCAAGGGGAGTGTGGGGCACGCCCCCCCAAGGCCCAAACCAAATTGGTTTAGGGCAAGGGGGGCAGCCCCCTCTTTCCTTCTCCCCCTCTCTCTTTCCTTCTCCCGAATCCTATTCCAACTAGGAAAGGGGGGAGTCCTACTCCTGGTGGGAGTAGGACTCCTCCTGGCATGCCCTCTCCCTGGCCGGCCGCACCCCCCCCCCTTGCTCCTTTATATACGGGGCAGTGAAGGAAATATGCCCTAGAGGCAATAATAAAGTTATTATTTATTTCCTTATATCATGATAAATGTTTATTATTCATGCTAGAATTGTATTAACCGGAAACGTAATACTTGTGTGAATACATAGACAAACAAAGTGTCAATAGTATGCCTCTACTTGACTAGCTCGTTAATCGAAGATGGTTATGTTTCCTAACCATAGACATGAGTTGTCATTTGATTAACGGGATCACATCATTAGGAGAATGATGTGATTGACATGACCCATTCCATTAGCTTAGCACCCGATCGTTTAGTATGTTGCTATTGCTTTCTTCATGACTTATACATGTTCCTATGACTATGAGATTATGCAACTCCTGTTTACCGGATGAACACTTTGTGTGCTACCAAACGTCACAACGTAACTGGGTGATTATAAAGGTGCTCTACAGGCGTCTCCAAAGGTACATGTTGGGTTGGCGTATTTCAAGATTAGGATTCGTCACTCCGATTGTCGGAGAGGTATCTCTGGGCCCTCTCGGTAATACACATCACTTAAGCCTTGCAAGCAATGCAACTAATAAGTTAGTTGCAAGATGATGTATTACGGAACGAGTAAAGAGACTTGCCGGTAACGAAATTGAACTAGGTATTGAGATACCGATGATCGAATCTCGGGCAAGTAACATACCGGTGTCAAAGGGGGTAACGTATGTTGTTATGCGGTCTGACCGATAAAGATCTTCGTAGAATATGTAGGAGCCAATATGAGCATCCAGGTTCCTCTATTGGTTATTGACCGGAGACGTGTCTCAGTCATGTCTACATTGTTCTCGAACCCGTAGGGTCCGCACGATTAATGTTACGATGACAGTTTCATTATGAGTTTATATATTTTGATGTACCGAAGGTTGTTCGGAGTCCCGGATGTGATCACGGACTTGACGAGGAGTCTCGAAATGGTCGAGACATAAGGATCGATATATGGACGACTATATTTGGACACCGGAAAGGTTCCGGGTAAGATCGGGACAATACCGGATCACCGGGAGGTTATCGGAACCCCCCGGGAGGTATATTGGCCTTATTGGGCCTTAGTGGAAAGGAGGGGAAAGGAGCAAGGGAGGGGGAGCCCCCCCAAGCCCAATCCGAATTGGGAAGGGGCCCGACCCCCCCTTTCCTTCCTCCCTCCTTCCTCTTCCTTCCCTCTCCTACTCGTAAAAGGAAAAAGGGGAGTCCTACTCCCGGTGGGAGTTGGACTCCCCCCCTTGGGCGCGCCACCCTCCTTGGCCGGCCCCCTCCTCCACTCCTTTATATACAGGGGCAGCGAGGCACCCCAGAGACAACAATGGATCATTGATCTCTTAGCCGTGTGCGGTGCCCCCCTCCACCATAATCCTCGATAATATTGTAGCGGTGCTTAGGCGAAGCCCTGCGACGGTAGAACATCAAGATCGTCACCACGTCGTCGTGCTGACAGAACTCATCCCTGACACTTTGCTGGATCGGAGTCCGGGGATCGTCATCGAGCTGAACGTGTGCAAAACTCGGAGGTGTCGTAGTTTTGGTGCTTGATCGGTCGGGCCGTGAAGACGTACGACTAGATCAACCGCGTTGTTATAATGCTTCCGCTTCCGGTCTACGAGGGTACGTAGACAACACTCTCCCCTCTCGTTGTTGTGCATCACCATGATCTTGCGTGTGCGTAGGAATTTTTTTGAAATTACTATGTTCCCCAACAGTGGCATCCGAGCCTAGGTTTTATGTGCTGATGTTATATGCACGAGTAGAACACAAGTGAGTTGTGGGCGATATAAGTCATACTGCTTACCAGCATGTCATACTTTGGTTCGGCG
The DNA here is from genome assembly GCF_018294505.1 of Triticum aestivum. NCBI lineage: Eukaryota > Viridiplantae > Streptophyta > Magnoliopsida > Poales > Poaceae > Triticum > Triticum aestivum. Next base: position 488,756,701 of record NC_057800.1, read on the forward strand.
GTATTGTTGGATGAAGCGGCCCGGACCGACATTACGCGTACGCTTACGCGAGACTGGTTCTACCGACGTGCTTTGCACACAGGTAGCTAGAGGGTGTCAGTTTCTCCAACTTTAGTTGAACCGAGTGTGGCTATGCCCGGTCCTTGCGAAGGTTAAAACATCACCAACTTGACAAACTATCGTTGTGGTTTTTGATGCGTAGGTAAGATTGGTTCTTGCTAAGCCCATAGCAGCCACGTAAAACTTGCAACAAACAAAGTAGAGGATGTCTAACTTGTTTTTGCAGGGTATGTTGTGATGTGATATGGTCAAGGCATTATGCTAAATTTTATTGTATGAGATGATCATGTTTTGTAACCAAGTTATCGGCAACTGGCAGGAGCCATATGGTTGTCGCTTTATTGTATGCAATGTAATCGCCCTGTAATGCTTTACTTTATCACTAAGCGGTAGCGATAGTCGTAGAAGCATAAGATTGGCGAGACGACAACGATGATACGATGGAGATCAAGGTGTCATGTCGGTGATGATGGTGATCATGACGATGCTTCGGAGATGGAGATCACAAGCACAAGATGATGATGGCCATATCATATCACTTATATTGATTGCATGTGATGTTTATCTTGTATGCATCTTATCTTGCTTTGATTGATGATAGCATTATAAGATGATCTCTCACTAAATTACAAGGTATAAGTGTTCTCCCTGAGTATAAACCGTTACCAAAGTTCGTCGTGCCCAGACACCACGTGATGATCGGGTGTGATAAGCTCTACGTCCATCTACAACGGGTGCAAGCCAGTTTTGCACACGCAGAATACTCAGGTTAAACTTGACGAGCCTAGCATATGTAGATATGGGCTCGGAACACTGAGACCGAAAGGTCAAGTGTGAATCATATAGTAGATATGATCAACATAGTGATGTTCACCATTGAAAACTACTCCATTTCACGTGATGATCGGTTATGGTTTAGTTGATTTGGATCACGTGATCACTTAGAAGATTAGAGGGATGTCTTTCTAAGTGGGAGTTCTTAAGTAATATGATTAATTGAACTTAAATTTATCATGAACTTAGTACCTGATAGTATCTTGCTTGTTTATGTTTGATTGTAGATAGATGGCCCGTGCTGTTATTCCATTGAATTTTAATGCGTTCCTTGAGAAAGCAAAGTTGAAAGATGATGGTAGCAATTATACAAACTGGGTCTGTAACTTGAGGATTATCCTCATTGCTGCATAGAAGAATTACGTCCTGAAAGCACCGCTGGGTGCCAGGCCTGCTGCTGATGCAACTTACGACGTTAAGAACGTCTGGCAGAGCAAAGCTGATGACTACTCGATAGTTCAATGTGCCATGCTTTACGGCTTAGAACCGGGTCTTCAACGACGTTTTGAACGTCATGGAGCATATGAGATGTTCCAGGAGTTGAAGCTAATATTTCAAGCAAATGCCCGGATTGAGAGATATGAAGTCTCCAATAAGTTCTATAGCTGCAAGATGGAGGAGAACAGTTCTGTCAGTGAGCATATACTCAAAATGTCTGGGTATAATAATCACTTGATTCAACTGGGAGTTAATCTTCCAGATGATTGCGTCATTGACAGAATTCTCCAATCACTTCCATCTAGCTACAAGAGCTTCGTGATGAACTATAATATGCAAGGGATGGATAAGACAATTCCCAAGCTCTTCGCAATGCTAAAAGCTGCGGAGGTAGAAATCAAGAAGGAGCATCAAGTGTTGATGGTCAACAAGACCACTAGTTTCAAGAAAAAGGGCAAGGGGAAGAAGAAGGGGAACTTCAAGAAGAACAGCAAGCAAGTTGCTGCTCAGGAGAGGAAACCCAAGTCTAGACCTAAGCCTGAAACTGAGTGCTTCTACTGCAAGCAGACTGGTCACTGGAAGTGGAACTGCCCCAAGTATTTGGCGGATAAGAAGGATGGCAAGGTGAACAAAGGTATATGTGATATACATGTTATTGATGTGTACCTTACTAGAGCTCGCAGTAGCACCTGTGTATTTGATACTGGTTCTGTTGCTAATATTTGCAACTCGAAACAGGGACTACGGATTAAGCGAACACTGGCGAAGGACGAGGTGACGATGCGCGTGGGAAATGGTTCCAAAGTCGATGTGATCGCGGTCAGCACGCTACCTCTACATCTACCATCGGGATTAGTATTACACCTAAATACTTGTTATTTGGTGCCAACGTTGAGCATGAACATTATATCTGGATCTAGTTTGATGCGAGATGGTTATTCATTTAAATCTGAGAATAATGGTTGTTCTATTTATATGAGTAATATCTTTTATGGTCATGCACCCTTGAAGAGTGGTCTATTTTTGATGAATCTAGATAGTAGTGATACACATATTCATAATGTTGAAGCCAAAAGATGCAGAGTTGATAATGATAGTGCAACTTATTTGTGGCACTGCCGTTTAGGTCATATCGGTGTAAAGCGCATGAAGAAACTCCATACTGATGGACTTTTGGAACCACTTGATTATGAATCACCTGGTACTTGTGAACCGTGCCTCATGGGCAAGATGACTAAAATGCCGTTCTCCGGTACTATGGAGAGAGCAACAGATTTGTTGGAAATCATACTTACAGATGTATGTGGTCCAATGAATGTTGAAGCTCGTGGCGGATATCATTATTTTCTCACCTTCACAGATGATTTAAGCAAATATGGGTATATCTACTTAATGAAACATAAGTCTGAAACATTTGAAAAGTTCAAAGAATTTCAGAGTGAAGTTGAAAATCATCGTAACAAGAAAATAAAGTTTCTGCGATCTGATCGTGGAGGAGAATATTTGAGTTACGAGTTTGGTTTACATTTGAAACAATGCGTAATAGTTTCGCAACTCACGCCACCCAGAACACCACAGCGTAATGGTGTGTCCGAACGCCGTAATCGTACTTTACTTGATATGGTGCGATCTATGATGTCTCTTACAGATTTACCGCTATCGTTTTGGGGTTATGCTTTAGAGACGGCCGCATTCACGTTAAATAGGGCACCATCAAAATCCGTTGAGACGACGCCTTATGAACTATGGTTTGGCAAGAAACCAAAGTTGTCCTTTCTGAAAGTTTGGGGCTGCGATGCTTATGTGAAAAAGCTTCAACATGATAAGCTCGAACCCAAATCGGATAAATGTGTCTTCATAGGATACCCGAAGGAGACTGTTGGGTACACCTTCTATCACAGATCCGAAGGCAAGACATTTGTTGCTAAGAATGGATCCTTTCTAGAGAAGGAGTTTCTCTCAAAAGAAGTGAGTGGGAGGAAAGTAGAACTTGATGAGGTAACTGTACCTGCTCCCTTATTGGAAAGTAGTACATCACAGAAACCGGTTTCTGTGACACCTACACCAATTAGTGAGGAAGCTAATGATGATGATCATGAAACTTCAGAACAAGTTACTACTGAACCTCGTAGATCAACCAGAGTAAGATCCGCACCAAAGTGGTACGGTAATCCTGTTCTGGAAGTCATGCTACTAGATCATGATGAACCTACGAACTATGAAGAAGCAATGGTGAGCCCAGATTCCGCAAAATGGCTTGAAGCCATGAAATCTGAGATGGGATTCATGTATGAGAACAAAGTGTGGACTTTGGTTGACTTGCCCAATGATCGGCAAGCAATTGAAAATAAATGGATCTTCAAGAAGAAGACTGACGTTGACGGTAATGTTACTGTCTACAAAGCTCGACTTGTCGCAAAAGGTTTTCAACAAGTTCAAGGAATTGACTACGATGAGACCTTCTCACTCGTAGCGATGCTTAAGTCTGTCCGAATCATGTTAGCAACTGCCGCATTTTATGATTATGAAATTTGGCAGATGGATGTCAAAACTGCATTCCTGAATGGATTTCTGGAAGAAGAGTTGTATATGATGCAGCCGGAAGGTTTTGTCGATCCAAAAGGAGCTAACAAAGTGTGCAAGCTCCAACGATCCATTTATGGACTGGTGCAAGCATCTCGGAGTTGGAATAAACGCTTTGATAGTGTGATCAAAGAATTTGGTTTTGTACAGACTTTTGGAGAGGCCTGTATTTACAAGAAAGTGAGTGGGAGCTCTGTAGCATTTCTGATATTATATGTGGATGGCATACTGCTAAGCGGAAATGATATAGAATTTCTGGATAGCATAAAGGGATACTTGAATAAGAGTTTTTCAATGAAAGACCTCGGTGAAGCTGCTTACATATTGGGCATTAAGATCTATAGAGATAGATCAAGACGCTTAATTGGACTTTCACAAAGCACATACCTTGACAAAGTTTTGAAGGAGTTCAAAATGGATCAAGCAAAGAAAGGATTCTTGCCTGTGTTACAAGGTGTGAAGTTGAGTAAGACTCAATGCCCGACCACTGCAGAAGATAGAGAGAAAATGAAAGATGTTCCCTATGCTTCAGCCATAGGCTCTATCATGTATGCAATGCTGTGTACCAGACCTGATGTGTGCCTTGCTATAAGTCTAGCAGGGAGGTACCAAAGTAATCCAGGAGTGGATCACTGGACAGCGGTCAAGAACATCCTGAAATACCTGAAAAGTACTAAGGATATGTTTCTCGTATATGGAGGTGACAAAGAGCTCATCGTAAATGGTTACGTTGATGCAAGCTTTGACACTAATCCGGACGATTCTAAATCGCAAACCGGATACGTATTTACATTAAACGGTGGAGCTGTCAGTTGGTGCAGTTCTAAACAAAGTGTCGTGGCGGGATCTACATGTGAAGCGGAGTACATAGCTGCTTCGGAAGCAGCAAACGAAGGAGTCTGGATGAAGGAGTTCATATCCGATCTAGGTGTCATACCTAGTGCATCGGGTCCAATGAAAATCTTTTGTGACAATACTGGTGCGATTGCCTTGGAAAAGGAATCCAGATTTCACAAGAGAACCAAGCACATCAAGAGACGCTTCAATTCCATCCGGGATCTAGTCCAGGTGCGAGACATAGAGATTTGCAAGATACATACGGATCTGAATGTAGCAGACCCATTGACTAAGCCTCGTCCACGAGAAAAACATGATCAGCACCAAGGCTCCATGGGTGTTAGAATCATTACTGTGTAATCTAGATTATTGACTCTAGTGCAAGTGGGAGACTGAAGGAAATATGCCCTAGAGGCAATAATAAAGTTATTATTTATTTCATTATATCATGATAAATGTTTATTATTCATGCTAGAATTGTATTAACCGGAAACGTAATACTTGTGTGAATACATAGACAAACAAAGTGTCACTAGTATGCCTCTACTTTACTAGCTCGTTAATCGAAGATGGTTATGTTTCCTAACCATAGACATGAGTTGTCATTTGATTAACGGGATCACATCATTAGGAAAATGATGTGATTGACATGACCCATTCCATTAGCTTAGCACCCGATCGTTTAGTATGTTGCTATTGCTTTCTTCATGACTTATACATGTTCCTATGACTATGAGATTATGCAACTCCCGTTTACCGGAGGAACACTTTGTGTGCTACCAAACGTCACAACGTAACTGGGTAATTATAAAGGTGCTCTATAGGTGTCTCCAAAGGTACATGTTGGGTTGGCGTATTTCGAGATTAGGATTTGTCGCTCCGATTGTCGGAGAGGTATCTCTGGGCCCTCTCGGTAATACACATCACTTAAGCCTTGCAAGAAATGCAACTAATAAGTTAGTTGCAATATGATGTATTATGGAACGAGTAAAGAGACTTGCCGGTAACGAGATTGAACTAGGTATTGAGATACCGACGATCGAATCTCGGGCAAGTAACATATCGATGACAAAGGGAGCAACGTATGTTGTTATGCGGTCTGACCGATAAAGATCTTCGTATAATATGTAGGAGCCAATGTGAGCATCCAGGTTCCGCTATTGGTTATTGACCGGAGACGTGTCTCGGTCATGTCTACATAGTTCTCGAACCCGTAGGGTCCGCACGCTTAACGTTATCGGAACCCCCCGGGAGGTATATGGGCCTTATTGGGCCTTAGTGGAAAGGAGGGGAATGGAGCAAGGGAGGGGGCGCCCCCCCCCCCCAAGCCCAATCCGAATTGGGAAGGGGGCTGGCCCCCCTTTCCTTCCTCCCACCTTCCTCTTCCTTCCCTCTCCTACTCCTAATAGGAAAATGGGGAGTCCTACTCCTGATGGGAGTTGGACTCCCCCCCTTGGGCGCGCCACCCTCCTTGGCCGGCCCCCTCCTCCACTCCTTTATATACAGGGGCGGGGGGAGGGGGCACCCCAGAGACAACAATTGATCATTGATATCTTAGCCGTGTGCGGTGCCCCCCTCCACCATAATCCTCAATAATATTGTAGCGGTGCTTACGCGAAGCCCTGCGACGGTAGAACATCAAGATCGTCACCATGTCGTCGTGCTGACGGAACTCATCCACGACACTTTGCTAGATCGGAGTCCGGGGATCGTCATCGAGCTGAACGTGTGCAAAACATGGAGGTGTCGTAGTTTCGGTGCTTGATCGGTCGAGCCGTGAAGACGTACGACTACATCAACCGCGTTGTTATAACGTTTCCGCTTCCGATCTACGAGGGTACATAGACAACACTCTCCCCTCTTGTTGCTGTGCATCACCATGATCTTGCGTGTGCGTAGGAATTTTGTTGAAATTACTATGTTCCCCAACAGGCAGGGGGCACCCCATAAACACAACAATTGATCAAGTTGATCTTTTAGCCGTGTGTGGTGCCCCCTCCACCATAGTCCACCTCGATAATACTGTAGCAGTGCTTAGGCGAAGCCCTGCGTCGGTAGAACATCAACATCATCACCACGCCGTCGTGTTGACAAAACTCTCCCTCAACACTCGTCTGGATCGAGTTCGAGAGACGTCATCGGGCTGAACGTGTGCTGAACTCGGAGGTGCCGTGCATTCGGTACTTGATCGGTCGGATCGTGAAAACGTATGACTACATCAACCGCGTTGTGCTAACGCTTCCACTTTCATCTACGAGGGTACGTGGACAACACTCTCCCCTCTCGTTGCTATGCATCACCATGATCTTGCGTGTGCATAGGAATTTTTTTGAAATTACCACGTTCCCCAATAGGGGGGTGGCGCCCCCCTTTCCTTCCCCCTCTCTCCTCCTTCCCTTTCTCCTACTCCTACTCATGGAAGGGTTAGAGTCCTACTCCCGGTGGGAGTAGGACTCCCCTTGGGGCGCGCCTAGGAGAGCCGGCATCTCCCCCTCCTCCACTCCTTCATATACGGGGGAGGGGGGCACCCCATAGACACAAGTTGATCAGTTGATCTTTTAGTCGTGTGCGGTGCCCCCCTCCACCATAATCCACCTCGGTCATATCGTAGCGGTGCTTAGGCCAAGCCCTGCGTCGGTAGCATCATCATCACCGTCATCACGCCGTTGTGCTGAAGGAACTCTCCCTCGAAGCTCTGCTGGATCAGAGTTCAAGGGACGTCACTGAGCTGAACGTGTGCTGAAGTCGGAGGTGTCGTGCGTTCGGTACTTAGATCGGTCGGATCGTGAAGACGTACGACTACATCAACCGCATTCTCATAACGCTTCCGCTTACGGTCTACGAGGGTACGTAGACAATACTATCCCCTCTCGTTGCTATGCATCACCATGATCTTGCGTGTGCGTAGGAATTTTTTTGAAATTACCGTGTTCCCCAACAGTGTATCAGAGCCAGGTTTATGCGTAGATGTTATATGCACGAGTAGAACACAAAGGAGTTGTGGGCGTGGGTATATACATATTGCTTGTCGTCACTAGTTGATTCTTGATTCAGCGGCATTGTTGGATGAAGCGGCCCAGACCGACATTATGCATACGCGTACGCGAGACTGGTTCTATCGACGTGCTTTGCACACAGGTGGCTAGTGGGTGTCTATTTCTCCAGCTTTAGTTGAATCAGATTCAATTAACAGGGTTCTTTCTGAAGATCAAAAAGCAATCACTATACCGCGTTGTGGTTTTTGAAGCGTAGGTAAGAACGGTTCTTGTTCAGCCCGTAGCAGCCACGTAAAACTTGCAACAACAAAGTAGAGGACGTCTAACTTGTTTTTGTAGGGCATGTTGTGTTGTGATATGGTCAAGACATGATGCTAAATTTTATTGTATGAGATGACCATGTTTTGTAACACAGTTATCGGCAACTGGCAGGAGCCATATGGTTGTCACTTTATTGTATGAAATGCAATCGCCATGTAATTGCTTTACTTTATCACTAAACGGTAGCGATAGTCGTGGAGGCAATAGTTGGTGTGACGACAATGATGCTTCGATGGAGATCAAGGTGTCAAGCCGGTGACGATGGTGAACATAACAGTGCTTTGGAGATGGAGATCATAGGCACAAGATGATGATGGCCATATCATATCACTTATATTGATTGCATGTGATGTTTATCTTTTATGCATCTTATTTTGCTTAGATCGACGGTAGCATTATAAGATGATCTCTCACTAAATTTCAAGGTATAAGTGTTCTCCCTGAGTATGCACCATTGTTACAGTTCGTCGTGCCGAGACACCACATGATGATCGGGTGTGGTAAGCTCTACGTTCACATACAACGGGTGCAAGCCAGTTTTGCACACGCAGAATACTCGGGTTAAACTTGACGAGCCTAGCATATGCAGATATGGCCTCGGAACACTGAGACCGAAAGGTCAAGCATGAATCATATAGTAGATATGATCAACATAGTGATGTTCGCCATTGAAACTTCTCCATCTCACGTGATGATCGGACATGGTTTAGTTGATATGGATCACTTGATCACTTAGATGATTAGAGGGATGTCTATCTAAGTGGAGTTCTTAGGTAATATGATTAATTGAACTTTAATTTATCATGAACTTAGTACCTGATAGTATTTTGCATGTCTATGTTGTTGTAGATAGATGGCCCAAGTTGTTGTTCCGTTGAATTTTAATGCGTTCCTTGAGAAAGCAAAGTTGAAAGATGATGGTAGAAATTACACGGACTGGGTCCGTAACTTGAGGGTTATCCTCATTGCTGCACAGAAGAATTACGTCCTGGAAGCACCGCTAGGTGTACCACGCGCGCCGGCAACTGCAGACATTGTGAATGCCTGGCAGTCACGTATTGATGACTACTCAATAGTTCAGTGTGCCATGCTTTACAGCTTAGAACCGGGACTTCAACGACGTTTCGAACGTCATGGAGCATATGAGATGTTCCAGGAGTTGAAGTTAATATTTCAAGCAAATGCCCGGATTGAGATATATGAGGTCTCCAATAAGTTCTATAGCTGCAAAATGGAGGAGAATAGTTCTGCTAGTGAACATATACTCAGAATGTCTAGGTACTGCAATCACTTGATTCAACTGGGAGTTAATCTTCCGAATGATAGTGTCCTTGATAGAATTCTTCAATCACTGCCACCAAGCTACAAGAGCTTCGTGATGAACTATAATATGCAAGGGATGGATAAGACAATTCCCGAGCCCTTCGTAATGCTAAAGGCTGCGGAGGTAGAAATCAAGAAGGAGCATCAAGTGTTGATGGTTAACAAGACCACCAGTTTCAAGAAAAAGGGTAAAGGGAAGAAGGGGAACTTCAAGAAGAACGGCAAGCAAGTTGCTGCTCAAGAGAAGAAACCCAAGTCTGGACCTAAGCCTAAGACTGAGTGCTTCTACTTCAAAGGGACTGGTCACTGGAAGCGGAACTGCCCCAAGTATTTGGCGGATAAGAAGGATGGCAAGGTGAACAAAGGTATATGTGATATACATGTTATTGATGTGTACCTTACTAATGCTCCCAGTAGCACCTGGGTATTTGATACTGGTTTTGTTGCTAATATCTACAACTCGGAATAGGGGCTACGGATTAAGCGAAGATTGGCTAAGGACGAGGTGACGATGCGCGTGGGAAATGGTTCCAAAGTCGATGTGATCGCGGTCAGCACGCTACCTCTACATCTACCTTCGGGATTAGTTTTAGACCTGAATAATGTTGGGGAACGTAGTAATTTCGAAAAAATTCCTACGCACATGCAAGATCATGGTGATGCATAGCAACGAGAGGGGAGAGTGTTGTCTATGTACCCTCGTAGACCGTTCGCGGAAGCATTATATCAACGCGGTTGATGTAGTCGTGCGTCTTCATGTCCGACAGATCCAAGTACCGAAAGCACGGCACCTCCGAGTTCTGCACACGTTCGGCTCGGTGACGTCCTCGCCTTCTCGATCCAGCAAGAGGGGCGAAGTAGTAGATGAGTTCCGACAGCACGACGGCGTGGTGATGGTGTTGGTGAAGAACAATCTCCGCAGGGCTTCGCCTAAGCACTACGAAAACTATGACAGAGGATAAACTAGAGGGGACGGGGTTGCCGGCACATGGCTTGGTGTTTCTTGATGTGTCTTTGGTGCTAGCCCTACCCCTCTATTTATATGTTGAGCCCTGGGGTCGAAACTTGGAGTAAAAGCCTCCTCAAAGTCGGTTTCACCCGAAAGGCAAGAGTCCTTCTCGGACTCTAGGGCTAGACGCCAGGGTTCCCGGCGTCTACCCCCTAGACGCCAGGGTTCCTGGCGTCTAGCCTCTGGTCTCCGCAAAACTTCCTTTTGCACTTTTCAAAAGCCTCGTGGGCTTTCCCCTTTGGCCCAGATAAAGTGTTCTCGTGCCCAAACATTTCGGGAAACATCCAGAACCCCTTCCGGTGAATTCCGGAACCCTTCCGGAGATCAAACACTACTATTCCATATATCAAACTTTATCTCCGGACCATTCCGGAGTTCCTCGTCATGTCTGTGATCTCATCCCAGACTCCGAACAACATTCGGTCATCAACATACATAACTCACATAGTACTATATCGTCAACGAACGTTAAGCGTGCGGACCCTACGGGTTCGAGAACTATGTAGACATGACCGAGACACCTCTCTGGTCAATAACCAATAGCGGGACCTGGATGCCCATATTGGCTCCTACATATTCTACAAAGATCTTTATCGGTCAGACCACATAACAACATACGTTGTTCCCTTTGTCATTGGTATGTTACTTGCCCGAGATTCGATCGTCGGTATCTCAATACCTAGTTCAATCTCGTTACCGGTAAGTCTCTTTACTCGTTCCGTAATACATCATCCCGCAACTAACTCATTATTTGCAATGCTTGCAAGGCTTATAGTGATGTGCATTACCGAGTGGGCCCAGAGATACCTCTCTGACAATCGGAGTGACAAATCCTAATCTCAAAATACGCCAACCCAACAAGTACCTTTGGAGACACCTGTAGAGCACCTTTATAATCACCCAGTTACGTTGTGACGTTTGGTGGCACACAAAGTGTTCCTTCGGTAAACGGGAGTTGCATAATCTCATAGTCATAGGAACATGTATAAGTCATGAAGAAAGCAATAGCAACAAACTAAACGATCAAGTGCTAAGCTAACGGAATGGGTCAAGTCAATCACATCATTCTCCTAATGATGTGATTCGTTAATCAAATGACAACTCATGTATATGGTTAGGAAACTTAACCATCTTTGATCAACGAGCTAGTCAAGTAGAGGCATACTAGTGACACTCTGTTTGTCTATGTATTCACACATGTATTATGTTTCCGGTTAATACAATTCTAGCATGAATAATAAACATTTATCATGATATAAGGAAATAAATAATAACTTTATTATTGCCTCTAGGACATATTTCCTTCAAATAATTGTTATTTGGTGCCAGCGTTGAGCATGAACATTATATCTGGATCTTGTTTGATGCGAGACGGTTATTCATTTAAATCTGAGAATAATGGTTGTTCTACTTATATGAGTAATATCTTTTATGGTCATGCACCATTAAACAGTGGTCTATTTTTGATGAATATCGATAGTAGTGATACACATATTCATAATATTAAAGCTAAAAGATGCAGAGTTGATAATGATAGTGCAACTTATTTGTGGCACTTGATTATGAATCACTTGGTACTTGCGAACCATGCCTCATGGGCAAGATGACTAAAATGTCGTTCTCCGGAACTATGGAGTGAGCAACAGATTTGTTGGAAATCATACATACTGATGTATGTGGTCCGATGAATGTTGAGGCTCACGGCGGGTATCGTTATTTTCTCACCTTCACAGATGATTTGAGCAGATATGGGTATATCTACATGATGAAACATAAGTCTGAAACATTTGAAAAGTTCAAGGAATTTCAGAGTGAAGTGGAAAATCATCGTAACAAGAAAATAAAGTTTCTATTGGAAATATGCCCTAGAGGCAATAATAAATTGGTTATTATTATATTTCCTTGTTCATGATAATCGTTTATTATCCATGCTAGAATTGTATTGATAGGAAACTCACATACATGTGTGGATACATAGGCAACACCATGTCCCTAGTAAGCCTCTAGTTGACTAGCTCGTTGATCAATAGATGGTTACGGTTTCCTGACCATGGACATTGGATGTCGTTGATAAAGGGATCACATCATTAGGAGAATGATGTGATGGACGAGACCCAATCCTAAGCGTAGCACAAAGATCGTGTAGTTCGTATGCTAAAGCTTTTCTAATGGCAAGTATCATTTCCTTAGACCATGAGATTGTGCAACTCCCGGATACCATAGGAGTGCTTTGGGTGTACCAAACGTCACAATGTAACTGGGTGGCTATAAAGGTTCACTACAGGTATCTCCGAAAGTGTTTGTTGGGTTGGCACGAATCGAGACTGGGATTTGTCACTCCGTGTAACGGAGAGGTATCACTGGGCCCACTCGGTAGGACATCATCATAATGTGCACAATGTGACCAAGGAGTTGATCACGGGATGATGTGTTACGGAACGAGTAAAGAGACTTGCCGGTAATGAGATTGAACATGGTATCGGGATACCGACGATCGAATCTCGGGAAAGTATCGTACCGATAGACAAAGGGAATTGTATACGGGATTGAGTTGAATCCTTGACATCGTGGTTCATCCGATGAGATGATCGTGGAGTATGTGGGAGCCAACATGGGTATCCAGATCCCGCTGTTGGTTATTGACCGGAGAGTTGTCTCAGCCATGTCTGCATGAGTCCTGAACCCGTAGGGTCTACACACTTAAGGTTCGATGACGCTAGGGCTATAGGGAAAGTATGTATGCAGTTACCGAATGTTGTTTGGAGTCCCGGATGAGATCCCGGACGTCACGAGGAGTTCTGAAATGGTCCGGAGGTGAAGATTGATATATAGGAAGTATGGTTTTGGTCACCGGAAGTGTTCCGGGCATCACCGGTAGTGTACCGGGACCACTGGAGGGGTCCGGGGCTCCACCAGGTGGGGCCACCAGCCCCGGAGGCCTACATGGGCCAATAGTGGGAAGGGAATAGCCCCTAGGTGGGCTGGGGTGCCTCCCACCAAGGCCCAAGGCGCCTCCTAGAGGGGAGGGGGGCAAACCCTAGGGCAGATGGGCCTTAAGGCCCACCCTAGGTGCGCCTCCTCTCTCTTACCCCTTGGCCGCAACCCTAGATGGGTTTTGGGGCTGCCGCCACCCCTAGGGAGGGAACCCTAGATGGGGGCGCGGCCCCTCCCCTTCCCCTATATATACTTGAGGTATTGGGGGCTGCAACACACGAGGTTCTTCCCCTGTTGGCGCATCCCTACCCCTCTACCTCCTCGTCTCTCGTAGTGCTTGGCGAAGCCCTGCTGGAGTTCCGCGCTCCTCCACCACCACCATGCCGTCGTGCTGCTGCTGGACGGAGTCTTCCCCAACCTATCCTTCTCCCCTTGCTGGATCAAGGCGTAGGAGACGTCACCGGGCTGCACGTGTGTTGAACGCGGAGGCGCCGTGGTTCGGCGCTTAGATCGGAATCAACCGCGATCTGAATCGCTACGAGTACGACTCCTTCATCCGCGTTCTTGCAACGCTTCCACTTAGCGATCTACAAGGGTATGTAGATGCACTCTCCTTCCCCTCGTTGCTAGATTACTCCATAGATTGATCTTGGTGATGCGTAGAAAATTTTAAATTTCTGCTACGATCCCCAACAGTGGCATCATGAGCTAGGTCTATGCGTAGTTTCTATGCATGAGTAGAACACAAAGCAGTTGTGGGCGTCGATTTTGTCAATTTACTTGCCGTTACTAGTCTTTTCTTGATTCGGCGCCATCGTGGGATGAAGCGGCCCGGACCGACCTTACACGTACTCTTACGTGAGACTGGTTCCACCGACTAACATGCACTAGTTGCATAAGGTGGCTAGCGGGTGTCTGTCTCTCCCACTTTAGTCGGATCGGATTCGATGAAAAGGGTCCTTATGAAGGGTAAATAGAAATTGGCATATCACGTTGTGGTTTTCGCGTAGGTAAGAAACATTCTTGCTATAAACCTATAGCAGCCACGTAAAAACTTGCAACAACAATTAGAGGACGTCTAACTTGTTTTTGCAACATATGCCTTGTGATGTGATATGGCCAAAAGGATGTGATGAATGATATATGTGATGTATGAGATTGATCATGTTCTTGTAATAGGAATCACGACTTGCATGTCGATGAGTATGACAACCGGCAGGAGCCATAGGAGTTGTCTTAATTTATTTATGACCTGCGTGTCAACTTAAATGTCATGTAATTACTTTACTTTATTGCTAAAGCGTTAGCCATAGTAGTAGAAGTAATAGATGACGAGACAACTTCAAGAAGACACGATGATGGAGATCATGATGATGGAGATCATGGTGTCATGCCGGTGACAACGATGATCATGGAGCCCTGAAGATGGAGATCAAAAGGAGCAAAATGATATTGGCCATATCATGTCACTATTTGATTGCATGTGATGTTTATCATGTTTTACAGCTTATTTGCTTAGAACGACGGTAGCTTAAATAAGATGATCCCTCACTAAAATTTCAAGAAAAGTGTTCCCCCTAACTGTGCACCGTTGCGAAGGTTCGTTGTTTCGAAGCACCACGTGATGATCGGGTGTGATAGATTCTAACGTTTGAATACAGCAGGTGTAAGCCAGATTTACACACGCAATACACTTAGGTTGACTTGACAAGCCTAGCATGTACAGACATGGCCTCGGAACACGGAAGACCGAAAGGTCGAGCATGAGTCGTATAGAAGATACGATCAACATGAAGATGTTCACCGATGTTGACTAGTCCGTCTCATGTGATGATCGTACACGGCCTAGTTGACTCGGATCATGTTTCACTTAGATGACTAGAGGGATGTCTATCTGAGTGGGAGTTCATTAAATAATTTGATTAGATGAACCCAATTATCATGAACATAGTCTAAATTGTCTTCGCAAATATGTTGTAGATAAATAGCTCACGTTGTAGCTCCCTGTTTCAATACATTCCTAGAGAAAGATTAAGTTGAAAGATATTGTAAGCCATTATGCGGACTAGGTCCGTAGTCCGAGGAGTGTCCTCACTGCTACACAGAAGGCTTACGTCTTTGATGCACCGCTCGATGTGCAAACCCCTACAACATCGTCTGTGGATGTTGTGAACACCTGACAGACACATCTTGATGACTACTTGATAGTTTAGTGCACCATACTTTACGGCTTAGAATCGGGATTCCAATGACGTTTTGAATGCCATAGAACATATGAGATGTTCCAAGAGCTGAAATTGGGATTTCAGGCTCATGCCCGTGTTGAGAGGTGTGAGACCTCTGACAAGTTCTTTTGCCAACAAGATGGAGGAGAATAGCTCAGCTAGTGAGCATGTGCTCAGAATGTCTGGGTGCTACAATCACTTAAATCAAGTGGGAGTTAAACTTCCAGATAAGATAGTGCTTGATAGAGTTCTCTAGCCACTATCACTAAGCTACTAGATCTTCGTGATGAACTATGACATGCAAGGGATGGAGTTGATCCCGGAGCTGTTTGCGGTGCTTAAGACCGCAAAAGGTAGAAATCAAGAAGGAGCATCAAGTGTTGATGGTTTAACAAGACCACTGGTTTCAAGAAGGGCAAGGGCTAGAAGGGAAACTTCATGGATGGCAAACCAGTTGCCGCTCTAGTGAAGGAACCCAAGGTTGAACCCAAACCCGAGACTAAGTGCTTCTATTGTAAGGGGAACGGTCACTGGTAGTGGAATTACCCCAAATGCATGGTAGATAAGAAGGCTGGCAACTTCAACAAAGTATATACGTGTTATTAATGTGTACCTTACTAGTACTCCTCGTAGCACCTGGGTATTGGATACCGGTTCAGTTGCTATTATTGGTGACTTGAAGCAAAAGCTACAGACTAAACGGAGATTGGCTAAGGGCGAGGTGACGATGTGTGTTGGAAGTGTTTCCAAAGTTGATGAGATCACCATCGCACGCTCCATCTGCCTTCGGGATTAGTATTGAACCTAGATATATGTTATCAGGTGTCTACGTTGATCATGAATATGATTAGATCATGTTCATTGCAATACGGTTATTCATTTAAGTTAGAGAATACTGGTTATTCTATTTACATGAATAATACCTTTCATGGTCATGCACCCTATGTGAATGGTTCATTGAATCTCGGTCGTGGTAATACACATGGTCATGCCAAAAGATGTAGAGTTAATAATGATAGTACCACTTTCTCGTGGCACTGCCGCTTAGGTCATATTTGCGTAAGATGCATGAAGAAACTCCATGTCGATGGATGTTTGGAGTCACTTGATTTTGAATCACTTGACACATGCGAGCCATGCCTCATGGGCAGGATGACTAAGACCCCGTTTTCAGGTACAATGAAACGGGCAAGTGACTTGTTGGAAATCATGCATGCTGATGCGTGTGATCCAATGAGAATTGAAGCGTGCGGTGGATATCGCTATTTTCTCATCTTCACTGACGATTTGGGTAGATATAGGTATATCTACTTAATGAAGCACAAGTCTGAAACATTTGAAAAGTTCAAGCGGTTTCAGAGTGAAATTAAGAACCATCATAACAAGAAGATCAAATTCCTACGATCTGATCGATGGGAATTTCTGAGTTATGAGTTTGGCAATCACTTAAGATATTGTGGAATTGTTTCACAGTTGAAGCCACCTAGAACACCACAGTTGTAATGGTGTGTCCAGACGTCGTAATCGAACCTTATAAGATATGGTGCGATCTATGATGTCTCTTACCGATCTACCGTTTTCATTTTGAGGTTGTGCGTTAGAGACAGCTGCATTCACTTTAGATAGGAAACCATATAAGTCTGTTGAGACGACGCCGTATGAACATTGGTTTGGCAAGAAAGCAAAGTTGTCGTTTCTTAATGTTTGGGCTGCGATGCTTAAGGCTTCATCCGGAGAAGCTCGAACCCAAAGCGGACAAACACATCTTCATAGGATACCCAAAGGTTACAGTTGGGTATACCTTCTATCTCAGATCCGAGGGCAAATTGTTTGTCACTAAGAATGGGTCCTTTCTCAATAAGGAGTTTCTCTCGAAAGAATTGAGTGGGAGGAAGATAGAACTTGATGAGGTCGTCGAACCTTTACTTCAACCAGAGAGTGATGCAACATAGAAAGATGTTTTCTATGGCGCCTACATCTGTTGAAGAAGAAGTTACCGATAGTGATCATGAAGCTTCGGATCAAGTTGCTATCGAACCTCGTAGGTCGACAAGGATATGTACTACTCCTGAGTGGTACGGTAATCCTGTCTTAGATATCATGTTGTTAGACAACAATGAACCTACGAGCTATGGAGAAGCGATGGTGGGCCCGTATTCCGACAAATGGTTAGAAGCCATGAAATCCGAGATAGGATCCATATATCAGAACAAAGTATGGACTTTGGTGGACTTGCCGATGATCGGCAATCCATTGAGATAAATGGATCTTTAAGAAGAAGACGGACGTGGGCGGTAATGTTACCGTCTATGAAGCTCGACTTGTGGGAAAGAGTCTTTCACATGTTCAAGGAGTTGACTACGATGAGAATTTCTCACCCGTAGCGATGCTTAAGTCCGTCGGAATCATGTTAGCATTAGCTATATTTTTCGATTATGAAATCTTACAGATGGATGTCAAAACAAGTTTTCTTACCAAGTTTTCGTAAGAAAAGTTGTATGTGATACAATAAAAGGTTTTGTCGATCCTAAGGATGCTAAAAGGTATGCTGGCTCCAGCAATCCTTCTATGGACTAGAGCAAGCATCTCGGAATCGGAATATATGTTTTGATGGAGTGATCAAAGCTTTTAGGTTTATACAATGTGTGTTAGAAACTTGTATTTACAAGAAAGTGAGTGGGAGCACTACAACATTTCTGATAAGTATATGTGGATGACATATTGTTGATCCGAAATAATGTAGAATTTCTGGAAAGCATAAACGGTTGTTTGAAGAGTGTTTTTCAAAGGAAGACCTGAATAAAGTTGCTTACATATTGGGCATCAAGATCTATAGAGATAGATCAAGACGCCTGATGGTGCTTTCAAAGAACGCACACCTTGACATGTTTTTGAAGGAGTTCAAAATAGATCAGTCAAAGAAGGGGTTCTTACCTGAGTTGTAAGGTGTGAAGTTGAGTAAGACTCAAAGCTTGACCACGGCAGAAGAAAGAGGAAGGACGAAGGTCGTCCCATATGCTTTTGTCATAGGCTCTATACGGTATGCCATGCTGAAGTACCGCACCTGATGTGTGCCTTGCCACATGTCTGGCAAGAGGGTACAAAGGTGATCTAGGAGTAGATCACCAGATAGCGGTCAAAATTATCCTTAGAGGAATAAGGAAATGTTTCTCGGTTATGGAGGTGATAAAGAGTTCGACGTAAAGAGTTATGTCGATGCAAGCTTAACACCTATCCGGATAGCTCTGAGTAGAGATACCGGATACGTATAATGGAGCAATAATTTGGAATATCTCCAAGTGGAATGTGGTAGCAGCATCTCCGATATAAAGTTTTGCGAAATACATAGGGATCTGAATATGGCAAGACCCGTTGACTACAACCTCTCTCACAAGCATAACATGATCAAACCCAGAACTCATTGAGGATTAATCACATAGTGATGTGAACTAGATTAGTTACTCTAGTAAACTCTTTGGATGTTGGTCACATGGCGATGTGACCTGTGAGTGTTAATCACATGGCGATGTGACCTAGATTATTGACTCTAGTGCAAGTGGGAGACTATTGGAAATATGCCCTAGAGGCAATAATAAATTGGTTATTATTATATTTCCTTGTTCATGATAATCGTTTATTATCCATGCTAGAATTGTATTGATAGGAAACTCACATACATGTGTGGATACATAGACAACACCATGTCCCTAGTAAGCCTCTAGTTGACTAGCTCGTTGATCAGTAGATGGTTACGGTTTCCTGACCATGGACATTGGATGTCGTTGATAACGGGATCACATCATTAGGAGAATGATGTGATGGACGAGACCCAATCCTAAGCCTAGCACAAAGATTGTGTAGTTCGTATGCTAAAGCTTTTCTAATGTCAAGTATCATTTCCTTAGACCATGAGATTGTGCAACTCCCGGATACCATAGGAGTGCTTTGGGTGTACCAAACGTCACAATGTAACTGGGTGTCTATAAAGGTTCACTACAGGTATCTCCGAAAGTGTTTGTTGGGTTGGCACGAATCGAGACTGGGATTTGTCACTCCGTGTAACGGAGAGGTATCTCTGGGCCCACTCGGTAGGACATCATCATAATGTGCACAATGTGACCAAGGAGTTGATCACGGGATGATGTGTTACGGAATGAGTAAAGAGACTTTCCGGTAACGAGATTGAACAAGGTATCGGGATACCGACAATCGAATCTCGGGCAAGTATCGTACCGATAGACAAAGGGAATTGTATACGGGATTGATTGAATCCTTGACATCGTGGTTCATCCGATGAGATCATCGTGGAGCATGTGGGAGCCAACATGGGTATCCAGATCCCGCTGTTGGTTATTGACCGGAGAGTTGTCTCGGCCATGTCTGCATGACTCCCGAACCCGTAGGGTCTACATACTTAAGGTTCGATGACACTAGGGTTATAGGGAAAGTATGTACGCGGTTACCGAATGTTGTTCGGAGTCCCGGATGAGATCCCGGACGTCACGAGGAGTTCCGGAATGGTCCGGAGGTAAAGATTGATATATAGGAAGTATGGTTTTGGTCACCGGAAGTGTTCCGGGCATCACCGGTAGTGTACCGGGACCACCGGAGGGGTCCGGGGGTCCACCAGGTGGGGCCACCAGCCCCGGAGGCCTACATGGGCCAATAGTGGGAAGGTACCAGCCCCTAGGTGGGCTGCGGCGCCTCCCACCAAGGCCCAAGGTGCCTCCTAGAGGGGAGGGGGGCAAACCCTAGGGCAGATGGGCCTTAAGGCCCACCCTAGGTGCGCCTCCTCTATCTTCCCCCTTGGCCGCAACCCTAGATGGGTTTTGGGGCTGCCGCCACCCCTAGGGAGGGAACCCTAGATGGGGGCGCAGCCCCTCCCCTTCCCCTATATATACTTGAGGTATTGGGGGCTACAACACACGAGGTTCTTCCCCTGTTGGCGCAGCCCTACCCCTCTCCCTCCTCGTCTCTCGTAGTGCTTGGCGAAGCCGTGCTGGAGTTTTGCGCTCCTCCACCACCACCACGCCGTCGTGCTGCTGCTGGACGGAGTCTTCCCCAACCTCTCCTTCTCCCCTTGCTGGATCAAGGCATAGGAGACGTCACCGGGCTGCACGTGTGTTCAACGCGGAGGCGCCGTGGTTCGGCGCTTAGATCGGAATCAACCGCGATCTGAATCACTACGAGTACGACTCCTTCATCTGCGTTCTTGCAATGCTTCCGCTTAGCGATCTACAAGGGTATGTAGATGCACTCTCCTTCCCCTTGTTGCTAGATTACTCCATAGATTGATCTTGGTGATGCGTAGAAAATTTTAAGTTTCTGCTACGATCCCCAACAGTTTCTACGATCTGATCGTGGAGAGAATATTTGAGTTACGAGTTTGGTCTTAATTTGAAACAATGCGGAATAGTTTCGAAACTCACGCCACCCAGAACACCACAGTGTAATGGTGTGTCCGAACGTTGTAATCGTACTTTACTAGATATGGTGCGATCTATGATGTCTCTTACTGATTTACTGCTATCGTTTTGGGTTATGCTTTAGAGACGACTGCATTCACGTTAAATAGGGCACCATCTAAATCCGTTGAGACAACGCCTTATGAATTGTGGTTTGGCAAGAAACCAAAGTTGTCGTTTCTTAAAGTTTGGGGCTGCGATGCTTATGTGAAAAAGCTTCAACGTGATAAGCTCGAACCCAAATCGGAGAAATGTGCCTTCATAGGATACCCAAAGGAGACTGTTGGGTACACCTTCTATCACAGATCCGAAGACAAAATATTCGTTGCTAAGAATGGATCATTTCTAGAGAAGGAGTTTCTCTCGAAAGAAGTGAGCGGGAGGAAAGTAGAACTTGATGAGGTAACTGTACATGCTCCCTTATTGGAAAGTAGTTCATCACAGAAATCTGTTCCTGTGACTCCTACACCAATTAGTGAGGAAGCTAATGATGATGATCATGTGACTTCATATCAAGTTACTACTGAACCTCATAGGTCAACCAGAGTAAGATCCGCACCAGAGTAGTACGTTTATCCTGTTCTAGAGGTCATGTTACTAGACCATGATGAACCTACGAACTATGAGGAAGCGATGATGAGCCCAGATTCCGTAAATTGGCTTGAAGCCATGAAATCTGAGATGGGATCAATGTATGAGAACAAAGTGTGGAATTTGGTTGACTTGCCCGATGATCGGCAAGCCATCGAGAATAAATGGATCTTCAAGAAGAAGACTGACGTTGATGGTAATGTTACTGTCTACAAAGCTCGACTTGTTGCAAAAGGTTTTCGACAAGTTCAAGGAGTTGACTATGATAAGACCTTCTCACCCATAGCGATGCTTAAGTCCGTCCAAATCATCTTAGCAATTGCCGCATTTTATGATTATGAAATTTGGCAAATGGATGTAAAGACTGCATTCCTGAATGGATTTCTGGAAGAAGAGTTGTATATGATGCAACCTGCAGGTTTTATCGATCCAAAGGGTACCAACAAAGTGTGCAAGCTCCAGCGATCCATCTATGGACCGGTGCAAGCATCTCGGAGTTGGAATAAACGTTTTGACAATGTGATCAAAGCATATGGTTTTATACAGACTTTTGGAGAAGCCTGTATTTACAAGAAAGTGAGTGGGAGCTCTGTAGCATTTCTAATATTATATGTGGATGACATATTATTGATTGGAAAGGATATAGAATTTCTGGATCGCATAAAAGAATACTTGAATAAGAGTTTTTCAATGAAAGACCTCGGTGAAGCTGTGTAACACCCCGGGTGTAACTTTCCCAATTTGTACTCCAACTCTTGCCGTTTTCGGCGTTAAGTTAATTTATTTTCTCAGGTTCGGGTCTTTGTCTCCGTGTGTTGTGATCGTTGTCATGCATCTCATATCATGTCATCATGTGCATTGCATTTGCATACGTGTTCGTCTCATGCATTCAAGCATTTTCCCCGTTGTCCGTTTTGCATTCCGGTGCTTCGTTCTCCTCCGGTGGCCATTTCTAGCTTTCTTTCGTGTGTGGGGATTAAACATTTCCGGATTCGACCGAGACTTGCCAAGCGGCCTTGGTTTACTACTGATAGACCGCCTGTCAAGTTTCGTACCATTTGGACTTCGTTTGATACTCCAACGGTTAACCGAGGGACCGAAAAGGCCTCGTGTGTGTTGCAGCCCAACACCCTTTCAATTTGTCCCAAAACCCACCTAAGTCTGCTCCATCATATAGAGCGTTCGATCACGATCGCGTGGCCGAAAACCGCACCTCATTTGGACTCTCCTAGCTCCCTCTATGGCTATAAATAGACCCCTCTCGAAAAATCCGGATCCTCCCCCATCCAAACCCTAAAAAAATCCACCGCGCCGCGCCGGACAAATCCTGCCGCCGCCGCCAGCCACTCCTCGCCCGACATGTGGCGCGCCGCCACCCGCTCCCGCGCCGGCCCGCTCGGCCCCGGGAGAGCCCCTGCGGCCCAGCCGCCC